>NC_139701.1:47096698-47351698 GCF_964188405.1 Protomyctophum parallelum | reverse complement strand
GAGAGAGAGAGAGAGAGAGAGAGAGAGAGGGGGGGAGGGGAAGAGAGAGAGAGAGAGGGGGGGAGAGGGGGAGAGGGAGGAGAGAGGGAGAGAGAGAGGAGGGAGGGAGGGAGAGAGACAGAGAGAGAGAGAGAGAGAGGGGGGGAGAGGGGAGAGGGAGAGAGAGAGGAGGGAGGGAGGGAGAGAGAGAGAGAGAGAGAGAGAGAGACAGAGAGAGAGAGAGAGAGAGGGGGGGAGGGGAAGAGAGAGAGAGAGAGGGGGGGGAGAGGGGGAGAGAGAGAGGAGGGAGGGAGAGAGAGAGAGAGAGACAGAGAGAGAGAGAGAGAGAGAGAGACAGAGAGAGAGAGAGAGAGAGAGAGACAGAGAGAGAGAGATGAGAGAGAGAGAGAGAGAGACAGAGAGAGAGACAGAGAGAGAGAGAGAGAGACAGAGAGAGAGAGAGAGAGAGACAGAGAAAGAAGGGGAGAGAGAGAGAGAGAGAGAGAGAGAGAGAGACAGAGAAAGAAGGGGAGAGAGAGAGAGAGAGAGAGAGAGAGAGTTTGAAATTGAGTTAGTGTTTCTAGTTTTTAGGGCCCTCCTATTTACATGTTTGTTTTTAGTTCAATGTCTGTTTTAAAAACGCCATCATTGACAATGAAGGGAAAAGACGTCATCTTGTCCCTATAAACACAAACATTAAATGCCATTAATTAACAATGAAGAGAATTTAATGTTTGTTTTGACACCGTTTGTTAAATCATATTTAGATGAATAACACCTAAAACATACATGTATAGTTATTAAGTTGAGTCGTTCCCCAAATCCCTCCTCGACTTTCTAAGACGATAAGAGCGCCCCTCACTTCACACAGGTGTGATTATTTCTATTGATGATTATTATGAAATATCATTTCTGCGCTATAGACCCACATTATGTTACTGTATATCCCGACTGTAAACACTGAGACATATTCCACATGAGAGGATCGTAAACACAAAGCAAACCCACCTGCTAAAGAACTGTAAATCACCGACACGAGACACCTGTCAGTGTGTCTGGTCCTGAGGCTACTGTACTTCACCTACACTTCTGAGGTAGTCTACTGTACTTCACCTACACTTCTGAGGTAGTCTGCATATCCCTACTGTACTTCACCTACACTTTCTTTTTTTAATATATATATTTTTTTTTATCCCAAGATTTTGTAACCCATTTTCACCCCTGTGTCAATCATCTAATGTGATCCTGGCCCCGGCTGGCCAGGGGGAGGCAGTTTAGAGACCAGGATTACGGCATGTTTTTGTGAGGGTACCTACCCTAGGGGACACGGGGAGAACATGTGAGGGTACCTACCCTAGGGGACACGGGGAGAACATGTGAGGGTACCTACCCTAGGGGACACGGGGAGAACGAGAACATGTGAGGGTACCTACCCTAGGGGACACGGGGAGAACATGTGAGGTTATCTACCCTAGGGGACACGGGGAGAACATGTGAGGGTACTACCCTAGGGGACACGGGGAGAACATGTGAGGGTACCTACCCTATAGGGGACACGGGGGAGAACATGTGAGGGTACCTACCCTATAGGGGACCGGGGAGACATGTGAGGGTACCTACCCTAGGGGACACGGGAGAACATGTGAGGGTACCTACCCTAGGGGACATGGGGAGAACATGTGAGGGTACCTACCCTAGGGGACACGGGGAGAACATGTGAGGGTATCTACCCTAGGGGACACGGGGAGAACATGTGAGGGTACCTACCCTAGGGGACACGGGGAGAACATGTGAGGGAACCTACCCTAGGGACACGGGGAGAACATGTGAGGGTATCTACCCTAGGGGACACGGGGAGAACATGTGAGGGTACCTACCCTAGGGGACACGGGAGAACATGTGAGGGTACCTACCCTATAGGGGACACGGGGAGAACATACAAACTCCACACAGAAAGGCCCTTTCGCCAACCCCGCCTTCGGTATGGGCACTGATGACGCGGAGGAGGAAACACGCCGCCAGCACCCAGAGCGCCCCGAGCGGGAATTTCACCTACACTTCTGAGGTAGTCTGCATATCGTGGACCATGCGTTTGTATACTTGAGACCATTCTACAAATGTCTTCTAAATCATGACGGTTTTTCTGAAGAAAATAATAATAATACTACAGTCAGTGGTCCTCAACTATTTAATGTCAAGGACCCCAAACATTTTGGCTGTCGACCCCCATCTGAAAATATGTTGTTCCAGGGACCCCCCCCCCCTCCCCCCAGAAGCAAATATTTGAGTTAAAATTTAAAAATGTTCGTTGTGAAAGAATAATATATACATTCGAAGATTTGCTTCACATTTTCATGATTATTAATAATCCTTAACCAATAACTAAAGGGGTTCCCGTCCTGAATGCAGATTAAACTATACTCCACTACACCTCAGAGGCAAATATTGTAGCCTACTTTTCACTCTACTGTATTTATGTATGAACACAAACAATGGCTTTATAGAGGGTATGCGCATGCTTAAAGTGAATGGCACATCGAGTGCAGGCAAAGCGAGTTTAACATTGTTTAATGTTGTTTAAATGCAATCAGACTTTTCTGTGTGGATGTCTGGGGCTGTCAAGGCCAGAAAGTAGTGTTTTGCCACTCAGTATACGCGTTCCTGCATAACTTCCTGGTTTGATGATGATGTCACACGCATACCCTCTATTGTGATTGGCTGATCACCCCATGGCGATGATTAGATTGGCTGAGCACCTTGCATAGAGCGAACATTTTTAACTCGTATCTTTGCTTCTGGGGGGGTCCCTGGAACAACATATTTTCAGATGGGGGTTGGCGGCCAAAAGCATATAATTTCTGGGGTCCTTGACATGAAAATGTTTGAGAACGACTGACATAGAAACATAGTTTTTTCACAAAACTGTCAGGATTTAGAAGCCTCTTAACCCATTCTGACCGGGCACCCATTTTGGTGTCAGCATCATGTTATGCTTTAGCTATTGAAAAATAGCAGATCTACAAGCTCATAGCGCGCCACCGAGTGGCGCGCTACGAGCTTGTAGGTCTGCTATTTTTGAAAAAAATCGAAGAACGACTGACATTTTTAGAATCTGATCTCGGGTCAGAATGGGTTCGTCAGACCAGCGTGTGTCCAGTGGAAACCTCGTATGAATCTGATATCAGGTCAGAAGGGGTTAACCATGTATCGTAGGTGAGGTCCTGGAATCCATCATGAATACTATAGCGAAAAGAGATTCATCATAACGTCGTTGCATCGTGACACATCAAATAAGCTTGTGGATCTATTTTCGCAACTTTGGAAACTTTAGATCCTTGAAGTTAAGGACTACTGTACACTAAACGGAGCCTTTTGGCTTAATTAGTCATTATCCTCAAGTGGGAAAGAGTTCCTATAGCTGGCAGTAGGAGTTGTTTTCTGTAGGTATGTAGGCAGGTGAGCTGAAGCCGGTGAATCATAACATAAACATTGGCAGTTAGCCATCTTCAACTCTCAGCTTCTCAAACGTAATGCCAGTTCAGGAGCCATGAACTCATTGACACATATATGTTAAATGGTGCATTTATATAGCCCCGTTATCCAAGGTGCTTTTACATAGATAGAGATTGTTCATTACATCCACCCATTCACGCATGCACACATTCACACACACACCGATGGCGGAGGAAACCATGCAAGGCACCAACTAGCACATCGGGAGCAATTAGGGGTTCAGAGCCTTTCTCAAGGACACTTTGACACTAACTCTGGGGGAGCCCACAGGGATCGAACTGGCAACCTTTGCGGTTCCCATCCGGCCAGTCTACCGCTGAGCCACCGCCACCCCCCTGTAGTTAGACCTGTAATTCACACACACGCACACGCACACAGTACACAGTACACACACACACACACACACACAGACTGTATTTTGTTGAGATGGTGAACTCCTCACCATCCAGTGACTATAGAGCGTCGCAGTCCCTCCCCCTTTCAGAACAACGAGTGGCCCAGGAAATGAATCCCAATGCATTTCCCCATAGGCATTTCTTAAATTATGAATTTAAAGACCTTTTAAGCGTCGTACGAAGCCAACTCTTGTCGTGACAAATCATGACAACACACACAATATTTTGGACCAAACAAAGAATTAGAAAGTAGAAAAACAACAAAAAAAGTGTTGTAACCTGCCGTTTCTTTCTACTTTCTAATTCTTTGTTTGGTCCAAAATATTGTGTGTGTTGTCATGATTTGTCACGACAAGAGTTGGCTTCGTACGACGCTTAAAAGGTCTTTAAATAAATAATTTAGGAAATGCCTATATGGTCAAAATGCATTGGGATTCATTTCCTGGGCCACTCGTTTGTTTTGTAAACACCACATTGACAATGAAGGGAAAATGTACGTCATAATGTGCCTCATTTCGTCATATTGTCTCTTTATTGTTAATGGTGTTTAATGTTTGTGTTTGCACCGTTTGTTTTACATCACCATTACATCACCATATCAACATGAGTTAGACTTTAATATATTAGCGCCTCTCACTTCACACGGGTGTGATTTTTAGTTTTTGAGCTATAGTGTAGATCTTTGTAATTGCATCATTGATAGTTATTACAAATCTGCAGTTATACACATTTAATTACATTCGTTATTATTTCACTCAACTTACAACATGATTCTTGTTCTGTTGGATAGTCTTCCCTGCCCACCAGTGTTGTTTTTGGCAGAAAAATTCTATTTTAGTTTTAGTCATAGTCTTTGGTCACATTTTAGTCACCTGGAATGTCTTAGTGTTAGTCTAGTTTTAGTCGACTAAACGTCATAAGATTTTAGTCTACTAAATCAACCGTAAGATTTAGTCTTTAAAATGTATTTTGGCGGGTCTTGATGCCGTCGTAATCTTTACACAAATAGCCGATCTACAAGCTCACAACGCGTCGCAACTTGTAGATCAGCTATTTTCAGCATGCAACCAAAGTGTAAAATTACTTATCTCTTGTCCACTATAGTCCCTTCCTAACATTTTAGTCTAGTTTTTATTTGTCGACGAAATTGTCAGTATATTTAGTCTTTAGTTTTAGTCATCGTAGCTTTGTTTTTCATTTAGTTTCCATTTGTTTTTGTCAGTGAAAATAGGTAGTCGACGAACATTGTTCGTCTTAGTTTTAAGTCGACGAAAACAACACTAGTGGCTCAGAGAGCAGCCTCTGCTCAGTGACACAGGAGGGCCGGGGTGTGGCCGGGCCGGGCCGGAGACACAGAACAGGTTCTTCAGGATACTGTCTCACACACACTGTCACTATATCACCATGACAACCAGGGAACCTCGCTCTCATGCGTGCGTATGTACGTATGTACGTACGTACGCGTGCATGTATATTAACTTATTGATATCTGACAGGCAGAGATAGACGCACGCACTCACGCACACACACACACACACACACACACACACACACACACATGCGCTGACACAATGAATCACACACACACTGGCCCAAACATGCTGAGAGTATTTAGTGACATATATAGGTGTGGTCGTTCTTCAGACATGAAACAATAATCTTGTAGTAACAGATGTGTGTCAGGGAGGGGCCACGCCCTAGTAGGGCGTGTCGGGTCGGAGAGGAACACTAGACACTGGAAATAACACAAAGAAATTAAAGGGACACTTCACCCTTTTTGCAAAAAAATATATGTTAATGACGTTTAGAAGCTTTAGAACACTTTCCTGGGGGTCTGTGTAATATGTGGTTTTAGCTATTTTAGATTGTAGCAGTGAGCCCAGTGTCTCTGATGTCATCGACACTGCAGGGCTCACTTCCTTCCTGGACTACAATTCCCAAAATACTTTGGTGCACTGCTCCTCCTTGTGGATAGGGGAGGTCTGTCTTACTGAGTACACATGTAGTCCAGGAAGTAAGTGATCCCAGTGTCCATGACATCAGAGACACTGGGTTCACTGCTACAATCTAAAATATCTAAAACCACATATTACACACATAAAGACCCCCAGGAAAGTGTTCTAAAGCTCCTACATGTCATTAACATATATCTTTTAGCAAAAAGGGTGAAGTGTCAAAAAAACCAAATAAATATGAAATACTATAAACTAATGCAAAACAAATTAAATAAAATAGAATTGCATGGAAATTGTCGTTGTATTTGTATTCCCATCATGACATTCTTTCAAAACTGGAAAATGAACTGAAATAAATAGATTCCTAAAACTAAAACTAACTAAACGCCAAAGGAAAAAATAATAATGAATGAATGACATGCACGCACACGCACGCACACGCACGCACACACACACACACACACACACACACACACACACACACACACACACACACACACACACACACACACACATTAAAAGCCTTCATTAATTTACGTCTGACACTTACAAAAGCATAACTTCACAGGGCGGGACTCAGGAACTGCACACACACACACACACACACACACACACACACACACACACACACACACACACACACACACACGGTATTTTGCAGTTTCTAGTGAAGTATGTCTTTGATGATTGTTCATGAGCAAAGCATGCCAAATGTTTCCTCATTATACGGCAGGCCGAACTGCCTTCATGGAAATGCGTCTTTAATCCCATTCTGTCAAATAACACTTTATACGGTAGACAAGATCGCTCATGTAATCTGTTTGTGTGCTTCCCCACATTAGGTTTCCTACTGTACATGATGAGGTGTGTGTGATGTGTGTGTGTGTGTGTGTGTGTGTGTGTGTGTGTGCGTGCGTGCGTGCGTGCGTGTGCGTGTGCCTAAACCTGGAACATGTTGCCTATGTTATATAATTATGTGTTTATCATAGTGTTGATTCCATTGAGTAATTCTGTCAACAAAAAAAAAGAAACCTAGACAAAAATATTAGGGAGGGACTATATAGTGGAGAAGATATCCAGTAGACAAGTCATTTCATGCATGATGAAAATAGCAGATGTACAAGCTCACAACGCGTCGTGTTGCAACGCGTTGTGAGCTTGTAGATCGGCCACCAACTCCAAGTGTAAAAATCTACCATTTCAACGCCATCAAAGCCCGCCTTTAATACCAATTTTAGCCGACAAAATCAACTGTACATTTAAGTCGACTAAAACCGTGCGATATTTAGTCAACTAAAACTAGAGCAACACTAAGACATTTCAGATGGCAGCCAGCAAATTTCTATTTTAGTTTTAGTCATAGTCTCTTGAATAGTTTTCACTTAGTTTTAGTCACATTTTAGTCACCTGGAATGCATTAGTGTTAGTCTAGTTTTAGTCGACTAAATGTCATAAGATTTTAGTCGACTAAATCTACAGGTGATTTAGTCGACAAAAATGTATTTTGGCGGGTCTTGATGCCATCATAATGACTTATTTTACACTTGCTGAAAATAGCCGATCTACAAGCTCACAACGCGTCGCAGCGCGACGCGTTGTGAGCTTGTAGATCAGGTATATCAGGTATATATCAGGTATATATCAGGTATATTTAGTCTTAGTTTTAGTCACCATAGATGGTTTTCATTTAGTTTCGATTTAGTTTTCGTCAGTGGAAAAAGGTAGTCGGCGAACATTTTTCTTCTTAGTTTCGACGAAAACAACACTGCAGCTACCCTTCGTCAACACAGTCCTAATCTGATCTGAAGTAAATCACCTAAATACTAGTGAAGGGAGATTGATCTGCAAACTCCTCGGTATCGGCAGTGGCGTGCACAGATAGACACTAGGGGGTGCTAGAGCACCCCCTGCCCTTTTGGCAATTTAGCTCTTTTTTTTCTTAATTTGTAGTGTGTGGACCATGCGGTGACGTTGATCAATTCTTGATAAAGAAAAGGCTTCTACTATATTATTTAGGCCCCCCACAATCTAAAGCTATGTTTCTATGTCAGTGGTTCTTCGATTAAAAGAAAAATAGCAGATCTACAAGCTCGTAGCGCGCCACTCGGTGGCGCGCTATGAGCTTGTAGATAAAGCACCAAAATGGGTTCCCGGCCCAAAATGCGCTGCACAAGGTGCCCTTTTTTTCACTTTCACCTCTAAATGTCTGTGCACGCCACTGGGTATATTGGCCGATTTGAGTTGTTTTTAGATTCATCAATCAGAAAAAAACAACAGCTTGAACAGATCTACAAGCTCACAACATTAAATATATATATATATTAAGGTTACAATTCTGACTTTATAAGCCTGCAGTGCAGACAGGCAGACAGACACCCTGTCACTGTATGTATTTTTCAGAATGGACAAAATGATTATAATGTTTCAATACAGAATGGGATATCATATCGACATCGGTAATATCGGTTATCTATCGGCCATTGCAGCATTTTAATTATATTTATATCGGATATCGGTCAAAGTGTCTCATCGGCACATGAGAGAGAGAGAGAGAGAGAGAGAGAGAGAGAGAGGTTAACTCCCAAGTTTGCTTTCTTTCTCGTTAGTATGTGCTTCACCTTGAACTTTTCAGCTGCATTCCAGACACTTCTCTCCACCCGCATGCTCTCTCTCTCTCTCTCTCTCTCTCTCTCTCTCTCTCTCTCTCTCTCTCTCTCTCTCTCTCTCTCTCTCTCTCTCTCTCTCTCTCTCTCTCTCTCTCTCTCTCAGTAACCTCACACAGTGTAATGTGAGAGTTGTGGTCAGAATGAGTAGACTCAGTAGAGGATATAAAGAGGTCTTGTTGTTCTCTGTTTGTCCTCGCTGCAACTTAACACCAACATAAGGACCCCCGCAGGTTTGACCTGAATTAGGCTACAGACCCCCATGTAATGGCATTTCTATCTCTGGGACGGTGGGACCCTAATTTATATTGTAAAATCAAAGTTAATGTAACTCTGAGAGTGTACAAATGATCAATCAGATTCAGAGAGGGCTTTTCTGTTTGGATGAATGGGCTGCCATTGGAAGTTGCACCATAGCACCTTGCCATTAACTTACATGGTAAGATATGGAGAATAGCATCCCCTTAGTGGCCGCGGTCTGCATATGGAGAATAGCCCATATTCTTTCAGAAGACTTTTTGTTTTATTTCAACATCAGGTCTTTAAGTCTCGGTCTATAGGAGTTTCCCTTCCTTATGGATAGATAGATATTCCACTGTTACGTTCTTAGCTCATATGATTCATGATAACAATTTCTTATATAATTATGTGATGTATTGCCATGCTTTTTTGTTCTTGCTTAATGTATGAATCGCTCTGGATTATGAGCGTCTGATAAATGCCTACATTTTTAATTGTGTCAAAGTCTGTGCTATATTGCCATTGGCAATGCATTGGGCGTTTAAGTTAAATAACTCAAAAACTACAACATATTTCAAAGCAAAAGGTTCCATCATGTTTGTCCACCGTAAACTGAATTATAAAACGTGTGAATGGAGTTTCTAGCTGAAAGTGATATTTTTGATACATAATCTGCCATACTGACCCCCGTTATATACATTTCTCACATTTGAAAGCACTATATTTCTAAAACTATGAAACATCAAGAATAATTTTCAGGCAAACATGTCCACCGTATAAGATGTTTTTAAAGTTTCAAAGGGGTTTCTATGTGTAAGTATGTAGGAGGTACCTTGGCCTAGAATTGGCTTGTTTAATCTGAATCCAACATATATAAAACATATATTTAAAATATATATATTGTTTGTTCAATTTGAATTCATGAATGTATGCTTATAGATACATTATCAATAACATTTTAAAACAATTATAAACAATATCAAATGCTAAACGTTTTAAAGTCATAGGCATTCAATGCAGCCGGATAACGTCAGTCAGTCAATAATAAAATAAATAAAATAAAAAATAGACTTGTGTGTGTGTGTGTGTGTGTGTGTGTGTGTGTGTGTGTGTGTGTGTGTGTGTGTGTGTGTGTGTGTGTGTGTGTGTGTGTGTGTGTGTGTGTGTGCAGTAGGGGTTCTGGGGGGGAGATCCAAGAAGCTTGCTACACAAATTTGTTTCACAGGGAACATGGTTACCCGATACCGCCCCCATCTGGCAGAATCAGGTTAGGTGTGTTGAGCTGCGGTGGGATCCATGATAATAACGCACGTGCATGTATTAAGTCATCAGGTCGTGCGCGGCGCGCGCCACCGCCACACACAGTCACTGACACACGCCCAAACAAGCACGCTGCTGGTGTTTGTTACAACAAGCCGTTTGTTTTAATATGAAACACCTCAGAATGTAACTTTCACTGACATGAACATGGAGTTATAATGAGAGTCGACGGAGTTTTTACCAGGATGTGAAAAACTAAAACAAAGAAACACTAGTCTAGTAAGTCTACAAGAAGCTGATCAAACAGAAAGTAGGCCTTCATATCATCCATCTCCTCCTCAACAGGTGAAGCTGATCAAACAGAAAGTAGGCCTTCATATCATCCATCTCCTCCTCAACAGGTGAGTGTTTGCAGGTGTTACTGTTAAGATCAGTACTTTAAAACCTTTTACACATCGGGTCCATTGTTTATTTATTCAGCATTTGAGCCACGGACCACCGTTTGATGACATTTAGCCTCTCAGACCCCTTTGAGCCACGGACCACCGTTTGACGACATTAATTTTAGCCTCTCAGACCCATCTGAGCCACGGACCACCGTTTGATGACATTTAGCCTCTCAGACCCAAAACTAAAGAATATTTTGTTGTCGTTTGATAATAGTTTGTGGTCCACACTCCCATGCTGTGTTGATGTTGGTACCATTAGGAGAGATAACAGGCAAACGTTGATTAAAAATGCTATCTAGACTTCTGGTAAATTAATTGGCCTATAACTAAACAATATTTTTTTTTACTGTTGACTGAGGGTCCATTTGGTTTCATTCTATCTCAAGAGTTACAGATCTAATAATAAGGGTCCATTTGGTTAAACTCATATCTGCATGCGGACCACCTGGAACCACCCTCAAGGACCACTGGTGGACTGGCTTATTTTAGCTGCTTAAAGGACCACTTCGCCACTATTAAACTTTTTCTGTGTGTTTTTTATCATTAGCATATATGCTAAAACACCCCGGTATATTATCATTGGTGGTCTGTAGCTCCGTGGGGGCACTTTCAAAGCTGTCTACCACCTACGTATTTGTCCCAAAGTGACGTAGGTGGTAGACCCTCGGTAGGCTATCAGAAACTACAAGGGACTGGACAGGTAGGCTTGCCGTAGCTAGCCTAGCCGCGAAGGACACGGTCCCTCGCTATACACAACAAACGAAAACAACGAGTCAGTATATGGCTACTCTATGGGAGTTTTTGGACGAGATAATTTTAAATACATATTGGCAGAATCTGCGTTAGGGTCGTTATATTATGAACCAGAAATATACGGAGGAAGGAATGCATTGACGGGGACAACTGCTAGTTGCTGTGCTGCTGAATGATGCCTGCTAGTGCTGGAGCGACCTAGCTAGTAGCGTCGCACACAAACTTTTCTGCCTAGATAGTGTTGACTGTTTTACTGAGAAGTGAGGACATGGACTGTTTTACTGAGAAGTGGGGA
This sequence comes from Protomyctophum parallelum, assembly GCF_964188405.1. NCBI lineage: Eukaryota > Metazoa > Chordata > Actinopteri > Myctophiformes > Myctophidae > Protomyctophum > Protomyctophum parallelum. The sequence goes on along the minus strand of NC_139701.1, from coordinate 47,340,196 downwards.
CATGCGTTCAGGATGCCTCAAACTGGAAGTTGCAACCGGAGCCCGATGGACCAAGAGGGACATTCAGATTGAAGTAAGTGTTCAATGTATTTGTTTTGTGCGTATCGCCACACCGTATTGTTTACATAATTGTCAGAGGCTAGGCACTGCTTCAGTTTACACATTTTCGGTGTTCATTCAACCATTCAATTAAAAACTGTATGGCATGCCATCTGAAGCGATGTATTAGCCATGGGCATGGCTCACATGACGCTCTAGCGAGCCCCATATGTGCCCTCCTCTCCCTACACATTCTTAGCGTTCGTATGTGTCAGGACTAGCAATGTAAACATTCAAGTGTTATACCTGTGTCCATTCACTAGGTCAGCCCATATGGGTACAGAATGCTGATGTAGCTGAAGACCCGGACTGATGGTGAGCCATACATACATACTCAACTCAAACTTTATACACACAGCACATTAATGTATTTACTGTATTTTGTTTGACCGCCTAGAAAACTAGATGACAAGGGAATATCATTTTCTATAAAGGTTCACATAGTTATATTATCTCTGGTCCATAGCTCTAATGCGTTGCATTTAACACATTAGTGCTATCGATCAGAGCTATATTTGTCTCCACCAGGCCGAAGGCATGGGGAGAGAGTATGTTTTGCACTCCGTCCGTCCGTCCGTCCGTGTGTGTGTGTGTGTGTGTGTGTGTGTGTCCGTTAGCAGCTAATCTCGGCCACCGTTAACCCGGTCGATGCCAAATATTGCACACACACTCCCTGGATGCCAACGATGAACCTCTGCCCCAAACCTTCCAGAACGGCCTGTTATAGCGCCACCAGGAGGCCGCTTTGTGCAAAACAAGTTTTTGCACAGCACACCTACAGATTTTGTCCAAACATCACGCAAATTGGTACACAGTCTCTCTAGAGCCATTCAACCAAACCGGTCTTTCAGATTTCTCACACTCCATCCTGATTGGTTAAGATTGGCTTCCAAAGTTCACAGGAGTGCTCAGTTTCAAACAAAATGCTGCAAATCATGAACACATCGCGTGATTTCCGTGAAATTGTGCACCCACATTCCCACTAGGCCGAGGACAAAATGCCACATGAACAATTTCAACTCAACCTCAAGGTGGCGCTATAACTGGCCGAAAAGTGTTTTTACCTCTAACTGCACGGATCTGTGGATAACCTGGTGGAGACCTGTGCCCAGAAGGGCACTTTTTCTAGTTATATATGCTTTTACAAAGACCAGTGGTCAACCAAGGTCCTGTAAAATGTAGTAAATATGTCTCACACAGACTGTTTCACACTGTAGTATTGAATTGTATCTGTTAAATCACACTAGCATGGCATTGCCCCCAGATGACAGTGAATTGACTTAACCTTTTGTAATATCTCAAAAGAAAGAATATATCATTACTGCATCAAAAGTAATCAACAAACTATACTATAAAACTGATGATAACATTGTACAAATTACTCAAGCAAAGTGCCTTGCACTGATTCATAATCAAACTATTTGTATAGCGCCTTTCATGACATGCAATGCAGCTCAAAGTGCTTTATAGAGCAATGGAGAGAAAAACGCAAGGCATAAAACATTGAAATAGAAGGCAGTCATGTAGGTTGGAAGGTCACAGATTCAGTTGTTTTCTTTGGCAGTATTCTGCAGTCCAGAATTGCAATAATCAAGCCCAGAAAAAACAAAGGCATGGATCAGTGTTTTTGCATCATCTAATGACTGACAGGCTGATTCAAGCAATATTTCTAAATGTAAAAAAAAGGCAATCTTTGGTAACATGATTGTGTGAATACTACAGGTTGCCAAGTCTGCTTATTATTATGATTGATATTTTATACTCGGTTGTAGCCTACCTACTAATTTGGTCGGTAAACTTAACAGTCCAATACCAAAGTGTACATCACATGAAACATACTGTACATAGCCTACACACTCAGTTGTCCATTCCAGTAATCATTTAGTGCTTTCACCATTACTGACTCTTGTCTTCTCTTGCCACAGCATGTGTGTCTCCTGTCCTGGCCAGAAGCTTCTCCAGCGACATGTCATCATGCAGAACCACCTGCCCTGTGACCTCTGACTAATGCACTTGTATCATTGTACATGTAGTTTGTTAGTTTCCAGTTCAACCATAGACCCCTGTTTTTATATATAATAGATTTATGTAAATCAGTACTATTAAAAGATAGTTGATTTGATGTCAAGTTTGTTTTATTTTTTCTCATGTAGGCCTATTGTATTTATACATTTTGACCAATTCCTAATACTCTATGAGGCTCAAACTGTCATGATATTGAATCAAGGGCCACGTGATACAAATCATTCAGATGTCTGTTTATACAAACCAGACCACAATGGAAATAAGTGTGACTTTGTCAGTGAATGTGTTTTATTGTACTGTAACATAGGGTTTAAAAAACAAGGCCACACAGGCAAAGTTTGTCCTCCTACTCAGATTACAAAAAATCGGACAGTGTGCAAGAATCCCAGAATAAAAAGGATCAACATAATATTGCTATATAGAAATATTCTGTTACAAGTAAAAGTCCAGAATTAAAAATGTACTTCAGTAAAAGCACAACCATATTGGTAAAGGCTTAGGAGTAGTACATGTCTAATATTTGAAAATGAGATCACATTGATTTATCAATACAGATTGTGTTCAATAGCAACATACAAAGTAAATTGTATATCTATATAATATACTGTATACTTGGGAGTTCCTTGAAAGCCACTTCTTCATCTCTTGAGTCGAAGACAGCCACCAGCTCCTGCATCAAATAAAGTATTATGCAATTATGGGCCTCTGACCAATCATGAGACAATATGGTAAACAATAAGGTTTTTCATTTTAGCAATTTTTTTTAAATGGCAAATGTACAAGCTAGTAAAATGGTGGAAGCAAAAAAGCTCTTTAGCTGTAAGCATCAGACACTCGGTATGTCAAATTAATTTATAAACATCACAACAACCACGTGTAACAACAACCATGTATTTTGAAAGGAAATGCATGTGGTCTCCTGTAATGCATTGCAATCGCCATTCATTCAGTGTCTGGTGTACACAGCATTGTAGCTTATTTAGTTTATTACGACATACCTCTGTTCTGCAACTTATGCTTCGATGATGATGTTCCGCGTCAATTATTCCATTAGATTGCGGTCGAACTGGAAGATTTCTGCGTTGGTGAAATGTTCACTGCACACTCAAAGTGGTTCGAGTACAGCTGGGATTGCATCTGTACTTCATAGTTCTAAAAACAAAGCCAGCCAGTGGAATTTCGAGTCGGACGCTGCGCAGCAGTGCGCACGTTCGAAATCACTACTATTACGCTACTTACTTACTACCAGAGACTACTAACTACTATACCACCACTACTGCTGTTACTATTACTACCGCTAAATATTAGCTATTATTATTACTTCTATCGCTTTCAACAACAAACACGAGAAACTTTCAGGTTCCTCCTGGGTGGCTGCCCCTAAGGGGCTGCCTCACTGTCTCCCAGTGCCGGTCTGTCTGTCGCGCAATGCACTGTGGGTATTGTAGGAAATGATATTACCGTGCCTCGGCTCATTACATGACTTGTTCTCCGCAGCGGTTTTATCAAATCTAAAAATTATTTTTGTTTTCATGAACGGATATCATACTAAAGCATGACAAAGGCCATGTAATAGTGGCAAAGTGATCCTTTAATTACCTTTAAAGGAGTTGATAATTTCACTTCGATGACGCAGCAAATAGTTAAGTTGTTCCCAAACGTTGTCATGTCAGGGACCCCCAAATTGACACTATAATTAGCCCGCGGTCCCCCATTTGAAGAGATATACCAGGGACCCCCATAAGAGAAGATCTTTACAGCTCTAGCAGTGATTCTCAACCCGTTTAATTTCGAGGACCCCCAGTTTGACATGCATTAGTCTGCGGACCCCCATTGAATGGCATTTATATCTCTGGAACCCCCAATTTATATTGTAAAATCAATTTAATTCTGAGTATAAATGGATCCGCTAATGGGGTCGATTTGGTTCCATTCTACTCTCTCAGAGTTACAGGTCCATTTAGCTGGGGAGTGGGGACCCCCTTGAACTCCCTCAAGGACCCCTGGGGGTCCCCGGACCCCACTTTGGGAACCACTGAGTTAGAGAAGTATTGTTGTTTTTTGTGTGATGTGATATGAATCTCAGAGGCTATTTTTTGGTTACTTTAGTGTGTGTGTGTGTGTGTGTGTGTGTGTGTGTGTGTGTGGGTGTGTGTGAGAGAGCTTGGCTGTTTGGACATGTTGTGAGCTTGTAGATCTGCTATTTGTATACATTTCATACAAATCGTCCCCCTGGGTCCACAGTTGATGTAGCTTAATGTGCAACATTGGGATTGCACACAAGCACGTGCACACACACACACACACACACACACACACACACACACACACACACACACACACACACCAACCACATCTAACCAAAAGACCATGTTTAAGTAACAATACAATAACTAAAAGGGTTTTAATTTATTGACGCTGTGCGGAAGCTAAATGATGTGTGTGTGTCACCGCCCGGCCTCTCATCTGATGAGAGAGAGAGAGAGGGAGAGGGGGAGGGAGAGGGGAGTTGCACCACTCGGTTCACACGGGTGTGATTTTTGTTTTAAGTGTTGGAGTTTGGAAGCACTGTTGTTGTTAACGGGCCGTCCTTCTGCCTCCTGCATTATGTGCACATTCCAAAGGGTGGTGCGCTGGGGCCGTTCAGTGACTCCAACGAGCGCTTCCAACACTTTAGGAAAAATAATCACCTGCACAAAAATAAATGATGATGCTGGCTTTTACCCATTCTGTACGGGAACCCCTTTTGGTGTTTTAAGCATTATAGGTTATGCTTTAGCTATATTGAAAAATAGCAGATCTACAAGCTCGTAGTGCGGCACTGAGTGCCGCACTACGAGCTTGCTATGTTTGAAAGTTCTTGAAAATGTGGCGCAAATTTGGAATATATATTCTTTCCAAGCGAACGTTTTTAACTCAAATCTTTGCTTCTGGAGGAGGGGTCCCTGGAACGACATATTCTCAGATGGGGGTCGGCGGCCAGTTAGATGATTTTTGGGGGTCCTTGACATGAAATGGTTAGAGAACCACGGCTATACAACGAGTGGCCCAGGAAATGAATCCCAATGCATTTTGACCATATAGGCATTTCCTAAATTATTTATTTAAAGACCTTTTAAGCGTCGTACGAAGCCAACTCTTGTCGTGACAAATCATGACAACACACACAATATTTTGGACCAAACAAATAATTACAAAAAAGAATAACAACAAAAAAAGTGTTGTAACCTGCCGTTTTTTCTACTTTCTAATTCTTTGTTTGGTCCAAAATATTTTGTGTGTTGTCATGCTTTGTCACGATAAGAGTTGGCTTTAAAACGCTTAAAAAGGTCTTTAAATTAATAATTTAAGAAATGCCTATGGTCAAAATGCATTGCGATTCATTTCCTGGGCCACTCGTTGTTCTGAAAGGGGGAGGGACTGCGACGCTTATAGAAACATAGGGTTATTCAGAAAACTGGCATTTGTAGAATCGTCCTCAGGTCTAAATGGCTTAATTATCAGGGCTTCTGGGTAATGGAGTCCCAATGCAATGCTCATATATGGAGTGTCATGGCAGCCTCCGTGACGCTCTGTTCCCGCTTCTTGTGTCACTTAATGTGGCTGATGTGTGTTTTGTAGTAATGATCTAAAACAGTGGTTCTCAACCAGTGGTCCGGGGACCACCAGTGGTCCTTGAGGGGGTTCCAGGTGGTCTCCAGCTAAATTATTTAAAGTTGGTAACCAAAGGGACCCTTATGGATCTTTAACTCTTGAGAGGCTAAATGTCATAAAATGGTGGTTCCGTGGCTCAAATGGGTCTGAGAGGCTAAATGTCATCAAATGGTGGTCCGTGGCTCAGATGGGTCTGAGAGGCTAAATGTCATCAGATGGTGGTCTGTGGCTCAGATGGGTCTGAGAGGCTAAATGTCATCAAATGGTGGTTCCGTGGCTCAAATGAGTCTGAGAGGCTAAATGTCATCAAATGGTGGTCCGTGGCTCAAATGGGTCTGAGAGGCTAAATGTCATCAAATGGTGGTTCCGTGGCTCAAATGCCCAATAAATAATGGACCTTGATATGAAGAGGGTTGAAAACCACTGATCTAAATGTACAAACTAACATAATTATAGTAACGGCATTTTTCAAATTAATGTAGTGGAGTAAAATTACCTACAGTACAGTACAGTACAGTACAGTACCACTCACTTCAGACGGGTCAGATTTTATTTTTTAAGTGATGGGAGTTTGGAAGCACTCGTTTTTGTTAACTGGCCGTCCTGCCTCCTGCATTATGTGCAATGGTATGCAGGGCCGTTCTGTGACTTCAACGAGCGCTGTCTACGCTGTTTTAATCAAGTACATTTTGAAATCCGGACCATATTTCGACATGGAACTTGGAAGCATTGATACCTTTTCTTAAACGGATAGTTCACAATGGTTTTAACTTGAGCTGTATGAAATACTTGCCTTTAATATAGTTGTTGCAACTGTATTGATTGATTGCCATTGATTGATTGATTGAAATATTTATTAACAGTTTGTAGAATTTACAGTACATTTTAAGCACAAACTCAATACAAAGACTGTCAACTGTGAGTGGACGACCCAATTAAGCATTACACTTGTTTACAACAGGGTCCACATTGTTCAATTCATCAAAACATTTAAAGACATACAAACATTTAGAGACATACAAATAGACATTTCTATGTAGCTAAATTCATCATATGGGAAGCAAAAAAGGGAAAAGATACAATATACAGTGAGGGAAAAAGGGGGGGGTGGGGGGGATTCAGATTTTACAGAGGCCAGTTTCGAATTGCAGCCATCCGTAGGTGCCCTTTGAGAGCGGTTTTGAAGGAGTCAAGGGATTCACATGTCTTAATGACTGTTGGTAGGGCGTTCCACATTTTGGTGGCATAGGAGCGAAAAGAATTTAGTCCCTTGTTTGTGCCGAATCTGGGTTGTACATGGTTTGTTGTACTCCCTCTGGTGTTGTGGGTGTGGACTTCGTTTACACTAAGGAAGTATTTAGACAGGTACATGGGTATCTTGGTGGTGTATCGAATCTTGTGGACCAGACCCATTGCAAGATGCTGTACTCTGTCGTCGACCCTAAGCCATCCCAGCCTGTCAAAGTGGGCAGGGGTGAGGTGGGTTCGGGGGGTGAGGCCAAGTAGGAGCCTGACCAGTTTGTTTTGGGAGGTCTGGAGCCTTGTTTTAAGGGCCTTTGAGGTGCTGTGGTACCAAGAGGTGGATGCATAGTCAAAGAAACCTTGTACGAGGGCTCCTGTTAAGGTCTTCAAGGTGTTTTTGCTGACCAGTGAGGAGATCCTGTAAAGGAATCTTGTTCTTTGATTGACTTTTTTGATTACGTTGGTGGCCATCTTATCACCGGAAAGATTGGCCTCCAGGATGGAACCTAGGTAGGTAATTTGATCTTTTCGTGTGATAATATTGTCACCCACTCTAACCAAGAAGCCATCTGCCTTGCTGAGATTACTATTTGATCCGAAGAGGATGGATTCAGTTTTTCCCAGGTGTAAGGATAGTTTGTTATCAGCGAGCCAGGTGCAGATTCTACCGAGTTCAGAGCTGAGGGTCTTTTCAACCTGCAGTTTGTTCCTGTCCGAGACCAGCAGTGCTGAGTCATCTGCGAACAGGAACAAGTTGCAGTCACAAGCTGAAGTCATGTCGTTAACATATATTAGGAACAGTAAAGGCCCTAGTATGCTTCCTTGTGGGACGCCACAGCTCACTGGGAGGGGAGGGGACAGTGTTCCGTTCACCTCCACCATCTGTTCTCTCCCCTCCAGGTAGGATTGCATCCAGCTCACTGATGTGCTATCAAAACCAATAGCTTTAAGCTTGTTAACCAGCCAGAGTCTCGTGGTGGGAGTTCTGCTCTGGTTTTGGTGAATATTAAAGGGACACTTCACCCTTTTTTTGCAAAAACATAATATGTTAATGATTAGAAGATTTAGAACACTTTCCGTGGGGTCTTTGTGTGTAATATGTGGTTTTAATATTTGAGCAGTGGGCCCATTGTCTTTGATGGCATCGACACTGGGCTCACTTCCTTCCTGGACTACAATTCCCATAATGCTTTGTGCACCGCTCCACCTTGTGGATAGAGGGAGGGCTGTAGTCCAGGACGTAAGTGAGCCCAGTGTCCATGACATCAGAGTCACTGGGTTCACTGCTAAAATCTAAAATATCCAAAACCACATATTACACTCATAAAGACCCCCAGGAAAGCGTTCTAAATCTTCTAAACAAATATTGTTTTGCAAAAAGGGTGAAGTTTCCCTTCATTTTCCAGTCATTTTGTGGTGGGCACTGGGGTAAAAAATGTGTTTTCTACCACTGCCTTTTCGACCAATGACAAAGCTTCTAGGAACATCTTTGGATGCTGATTGTGGCCCCTAGATGTGTCAGAGAGACTTATTTCTTTTGAGCGTTTTACTCGTATCTGGCCGTCTGAATATACAAAAAATAAATAATCAAAAACAGTCATTAAATTTTTGAGAAATATTGCTTCTAGCAGCTTTAATTCTCAGGGCTTCTTGTTAATCCAGTCCCAATGCGATGCCCATATATGAAGTGTCACGGCAGCCTCCGTGTCGCTCTGTTCTCGCTTGTGTCACGAGGCGTGACGGACTGATGTCCGTATATGGTGGAGTGACTGATGGGTCACGCCACGGGTTTTGCCGGTTTTCATAGTAATCTACGGTCGCAATTATTATGCAGAATGTCCCATTTCACACACGTTTTCAAATGTATAAATTGTATACAGATATTTTGAAAATGGCAGATCTATACAAACTAAACAATGTGTCACATCGGATGCTTGTAGATCAGCAATTTTCAAATGGCCGAAGTGTATATAGGGCTTAATGTGGTAGATGTGTGTTTTGTAGTAATGATCTAAAACTGTGGTTCTCAACCAGTGGTCCGGGGACCACCAGTGGTCCTTGAGAGGGTTCCAGCTAGGCTAGGTGGTCCCCAGCTAAATGATGGTACCCAAATGGACCCTTATAGAGCGTTGCAGTCCCGCCCCCTTTCATGACGACGAGAGACCCGGAAAAGAATAACGTTCATTTTCCTCATAGACTTTTCAAAAAGTATTTATTTCAAGATGTTTAAGCCGCGGACAGAGCCAACTCAAGTGCTCAGAAATCATGACAAACACAATGTTTTGGGCTGATCAGTTTGTCACAACTCCAGGTGGCTTTGTCCACGGCGTAAACGTCTTTAAATGAATACTTTATGAAAAGTCTGAGGAAAAAAAAAATATATTCCGGGTCTCTCGAGGGAGAGGGACTGCGACGCTCTATAGATCTTTAACTCTTGAGAGCGTAAAATGAAACCAAATATTTGGTTTAATTTTACACTCAAGATTTAAATTATTGTTAAACATCTGCATTACTTAATTTACAAGAAGTCTACCCAATTAGAGAATGTAGAAGAATTGTTATTTTGATCAACATCTGCCTGCTATATCTCCTACAGTATAATGGTACCAACATCAATACATAATGCTATATCGACTCCTACAGTATATGTTTTAATATTAATAATATACATGAATGGTACCAACATCAATACAGCATGGAATGATGGACAAAATCTCATCCAACGACACCAAAATATTCTTTAGTTTTGGATCTGAGAGGCTAAATGTCATCAAGTGGTGGTTCCGTGGCTCAAATGGGTCTGAGAGGCTAAATGTCATCAAATGGTGGTTCCGTGGCTCAAATGGTGTGATATATATTTTTTTACACATTGAGGGTGGGAATCCCTTTTGGTGTTAAGCAATATGTTAGATCTACAAGCTCATGTGCCGCGCTATGAGCTTGTAGTTCTGCTATTTTTTGAAAAATCGTGGAAAATGTGGCACAAATCTTTTCAGAAAACTGTCAGGATTTAGAAGGCATTTGTAGAATTGTCCTCGGGTCTAATCCTTTTTTCATTGTTTATTTTTAAAGGAAAACGATGCCTGGTGCCCTTGTCTGGAACCCTTGTCTGGAACCCTTGTCTGGAACCCTCCTCAGAACGGCGGTGGGGGATCTGGAACCCTCCTCAGAACGGCGGTGGGGGAGAGGTACAGATTTGGCTCCCTGCCTCTCCCCGGCCTGTGGCCCCGGCAGACCGGTGAGTGTTGTTACAATGTTACAATGATGTTACAGTTATGTTATTACAGTGTTCACTGCGCAAAAAGTTCCAGACCTACAGCAACGCACCCAGGGTGCCGGCCCGGTTCCCGCGTGCCGCCCCGTGTCTGAAATGGTTACCGTGTGGGGTCCCTAGTCTAATCTGTACTGCACTGTACTGCACTGTACTGTACTGTACTGTACTGTACTGTACTGTACTGTACTGGCACACCCGAAATCATCATATTTACAGTTAATACGTGAGTGTGTTTGTGTGTGCGTTAGGTTGCGCACAGGTGGTGAAAAACACCATGGTGTTTTGGTCCTCAGACCCAGCCACCCAAGGGAGTGACACCACTCAAAAACAGTTTTCGAGGGAATTTGAGTTCTTCGGTCATTCCTTAAAGGACAACTTTAGTTTTGATCAACCAAGGTTAATGTTTTAGGTTATCAGAGAAAGTAAAAGATGAGTGTTAATTTTTTTTTCATTTGCTTCTTTCTTTCGTTTTAGGGATTTCTCTTTTTGACAGGGGGGCGGGGGCATTCGAGCATGTGGGCTAAATATGTATTTTTGTACAACATTTTATGGTGATTTTCTTTTGTTATTATTTACTATAGTCCTACTAGATCCCAGGAAATTGCATCTGGCCACGGAAGATCACAGGATCTACTGAATGTGAAGGTAGTCTACTGGGGGGGGAAGCCACACTGTGTATAGGCTCAGTATGTCAGTCACATTCAGTAGATCCTGTGATCTTTTGTGGCCAGATTTCTTGGGGTCTAGTAGGACTATAGTAAATAATTTAAAAAAAAATCGCCATAACATTTTGTAAAAAAATACATATTTAGCCCTACGCTCGAATGCCCCCGCCCCCCTGTCAAAAACTGCTAAAATCCCTAAAACGAAAGAAAGCTGCAAATTAAACCTTTTAGTTTCTCTAATAAAACCTAAAACATGAACCTTGGTTGAAAAAAACTAAAGTTGTGCTTTACATTTTGAGGTATTTGCATTTATATACTGTATATAAATGTAAATGTATACAGCGTGCTGAGTTTGCAGATCTCCTCGTGGCCTCACAATAGCACAACAACAAAGTCCTCCTCCTCCACATCCCCAAAATAAATAGGCTATAGATTCATAAGTGCCATATATACTCAGCCTATGCACAACCATTTGTTTTAATTTAAATTGGTAATTTTGGTATTTTGGTAATATACGGGTATATATTCTTTCAGAACGTTTTTAACTCAAATCTTTGCTTCTGGTGGGGTGTCCCTGGAACAACATATTTTCAGATGGGGGTCGGCGGCCAAATACATATAATTATGGGGGTCTTTGACATAAAATAGTTTGAGAATGACTGACATAGAAACAGAGTTTTTTCAGCTGGGTCTGCATTGACTGCATAAAGCGAGCAACCTAGGAATTTCACTTTGATAGTTTTACCTGGCCGAATTACTCTGTGGGAGGGAGAAGTCCTAACCTAACAGGGACAAGGTGAAATAAATTACTCTGAGAGCGGGGCGGTAACAAATCCTAACCTAACCGGACACGGTGAAATTAATGAACAGTGCGGCGTGCCACATCAAACGTCAGCATGCAGGACGCTGTGAACCCGGGTTTGCTTCAGGGGAAATTTCTTTACAAGAAGCTTCCCAATGGAAACCTCAACAAGAACAAGGTGGTTTGTACCCTGTGCAAAGCAGAAATGGCTTACTGTAGGAGTTCTTCAAGTCTGAAGTATCACCTAACGCACAAGCATCCCTTTGCGTTGGTTGATGATAGCGAAGCTGCCGGCAGGCCAAGCACTAATATGGCTCCGGGGAAAAGTGTTCGTCAAACTACAATGTTGGAGTGCAACCGTGGCAAGCCCGTCAGCCCAACTTTATCAGCCAAGCTAGCTAACCTCCTAGCTCAGTGGATTGCCATCAACTGCCGGCCTATCAGTGTGGTTGAAGATGATGGGCTCGAGCTTCTTCTCCAGGCGGCCACAGGCGACCCATCTTTCAAACTACCTGCGAGACGAACTATTCACTCGTTCGCCTTAGGTACGTTTCAACCTGAAACCAACCCCACCGCGGCATGTAATATAGCTAATTCAGCCTAACATTTACACAAACGTCATCAGGGATCGATTGATTTATTTTACCACCAGCCAACATTATACGTTTGCTAGCTAGCCGGGCCCCAACAACGCCAGCCTGCTAATTGTAAGTTTCCTATTAATAGCAAACTTATTCTGATCTACTTTGTCTCTCCTATAACGTCAGGTGTGATTAAAACGGAGGAGCGTCACTTTGCAGAAGCGTGTGCCAGACAGTTTCTCGACGTCGCTAATCAGTGGGGCATATGTGAAGGGTGGGACGCCCCACTGGAGGTACAGTAGGAGAGGGAATAGGAAACCCCAGTACCGATGGAGGTACAGTAGGAGAGGGAATAGGAAGCCCCAGGGTTGGGATTGGGACGCCCCACTGGAGGTGAGTGACTGGTGGAAGAAAGAGAGGTAGAGGTTGGACTCAAGTCATGTCACAAAGCTACTGACTGTAAACAGTTCTTCATCACCTCTAGGTTTACAGTTTAATTAATGTCATATCCCAGAAAAGGGGGTTGTTCTTGCACCCACTGTTTCAAATTGCCTGTATGGTAAAGTGTTCATGGTTATTCGTGTTTAACTGAATAAACAATGTATAACACACGTACATCGTATTGAACATTATTATATTTTCATTACCAATTATGATAGGGCTCCTGGTCTAATGGGCCACGTGGCCCGTTCAAGGATTTACTTCTGGTCATTATTTAGGTAGCGCACACATATTTTCAATGCTTTCGGCAGAGTTCAAATGAGCCATTTTAATCTAGATTAATCTAGATTAACTCCAGAATTGCAGTGAGATTAATCTAGATTAAAGAAATTAATCTATGCCCACCACTAATTTATAAAAAAGCTTCTCTCTTCACCACTGGGAGTATTAAACATAAAATAGTTTTTTAACCCATTTAGACCTGAGGAGGATTCTATAAATGTCTTCTAAACCCTGACAGTTTGTCTGAAAAACCCTATGTTTCTATGTCAGTCATTCTCAAACATTTTCATGTCAAGGACCCCCAAAAATATATGTAATTGCCCGCCGACCCCCATCTAAAAATATGTTGTTTCAGGGAAGATTTGAGTTAAAAACGTTCATCCTGGAATATTATATTCAAAGATTTGCGCCACATTTTCACGAATTTTCTAAAATAGCAGACCCACAAGCTCGTAGCACGGCACTCGATGCCGCGCTATGAGCTTGTAGATCTGCTATTTTTCATAACATAATGCTTAAATCACCAAAAGGGTTCCCGCCCAAAATGGGTTCATAGACAATAGAATATTTTGTCTCAAGTATTTTCAATCTGGAAATTGTAGGCAAGACACACTGTGATTTGGACCTGTAAATTATAAAACAAAAACTAAGGCACTGGTTGTGGTACTTCTGGTTTACCAGAACGGGGTTCAACTCTCTGCGGTGCCCTGCTCAATTTGTTACATGGTTCATTTTCTGCTCATTGTGTTGCCCTTTCATAGATATTTTTCAGGATTCCAAAAAAAACAAACATTGCCAATTTCTTTCAGGATTTCAATTAAAATATAGCAAAAATAGATGATCTACAAGATCGGCTTTTTTTTTGCTATGACAGTAATACATGCAATATATGGCCCTCTGGAGTGAGTGTGGAAATATAATATAGTGGTCCTCTGGAGTGAGTGTGGAAATATAATATAGTGGCCCTCTGGAGTGAGTGTGGAAATATAATATAGTGGCCCTCTGGTGTGAGTGTGGAACTATAGTGTCCCTCTGGAGTGAGTGTGGAACTATAGTGTCCCTCTGGAGTGAGTGTGGAACTATAGTGTCCCTCTGGAGTGAGTGTGGAACTATAGTGGCCCTCTGGAGTGAGTGTGGAACTATAGTGGCCCTCTGGAGTGAGTGTGGAAATATAATTATATAGTGGCCCTCTGGAGTGAGTGTGGAACTATAGTGGCCCTCTGGAGTGAGTGTGGAAATATAATTATATAGTGGCCCTCTGGAGTGAGTGTGGAACTATAGTGGCCCTCTGGAGTGAGTGTGGAACTATAGTGGCCCTCTGGAGTGAGTGTGGAACTATAGTGGCCCTCTGGAGTGAGTGTGGAACTATAGTGGCCCTCTGGAGTGAGTGTGGAACTATAGTGGCCCTCTCGAGTGAGTGTGGAACTATAGTGGCCCTCTGGAGTGAGTGTGGAACTATAGTGGCCCTCTGGAGTGAGTGTGGAACTATAGTGGCCCTCTCTATCGTCAACGTTGCCCACCCCTGTCTCACAGCATGGAACATCTCCCCAGGTGGAGCGAAATCCCTTCACGACGGACGACGTACGTCGCGACGTATATTTTTCCGTCGCAACGTATATTCGAGTACGTCCTGGCGTAAATATCAATTCGTCCCGGCAGAACGGACTCGTCGCGGCTATATCTACCCGTTTGCGACGTAATAGGTTGACTATTATTTTCCGTCGCGCCAGAACGGGACTCGTCGCAGCTATATCTACCCGTTGTGGCGTGAGCTGGACTCGTCGCGGCAGAACGTGACTCGTCGCGACTATATCTAACCGTTTGCGACGTGCGCCTCGCCGGTCCGGTCTCCAGGCGAGCCTGCGTCCTTCATATATTTTTTTTTCTGCTCTCGTTGGACTTAACTTTAAAAGTCCAATGGAACACCTCTTTGTAACGGGCCGCTGTAGCATAGTGGTCTAATCCCTCGCCTCTCTATTCTTTTTTGCTGAGGACGCTGGTTCAATTCCCGCTCGCGGCAGACCAAAATTATTATATTTTAGACAGACACACAGACAGACAGACAGACAGACTGCCTGTCTGCCTGCCTGTCTGCCTGCCTAATGTATTGTAAATAATGTATTCATTCCATACGGCTATTTTTTTTTAATATAAAAACTTTTGTCTTTCGCGCGATTCGAACCAGCGTCGTCAGCACCAAAACATTGAGAGGCGAGTGATTAAACCGCTAGACTACAGCGGCCATACGTTACAAAGAAGTGTTTCATTGGACTTATAAAGACAATAGCACCCAGCTGCAGTCTCGCAAGGGGAGGGACCGGAAGTGCTTTTATTTCCGGCTTCCACGTGCACAAGCGCACATACACGCACGCGAAATATAATGCAATATGTAATAATCAGCTCATACATTATAAAGACATTATTGCATTATGAAGTTTTATTACAGTATGAGTCGCCTATGTGGAGGTTCTTAATGTAACACATTATTACATTATAGAAAAATCTATTAAGTTATGTGCTCGTCTTTTAATTACATTATGAGCTGATTATTACATTATGAGGTCAGATGTAGAGTTGCTTAATAGTAAATTAAATGCATATGGTCGTGTGTCTGTGGTCTATGGTCTGGACATGGTGTGTGTGGGACAGGGGTACGGGGTTAGAGCAACTTATTACATTACTTAAATGCCTTGATATCATTATGTTATAATCGACCATATAGGCCTAGCCTATTATTGCATATCATTTTATTATTGTTAGATTTGCATTTCTTCAATTATGCACACTTATACCACCAACTAATAAGCTTTCAATTAAAATATTACCTACAACAAACTACTTCAAACTTTTCCAAACCGACCACGTAATTATGTTTAAGCACAGATGGTACTATATACACCCGGCATTTAAGCGCGCACCAGCAAGTGCGTGTCGTGCACGCGCATTATATTTCGCGTGCGTGTATGTGCGCTTGTGCACGTGGAAGCCGGAAATAAAAGCACTTCCGGTCCCTCCCCTTGCGAGACTGCAGCTGGGTGCTATTGTCTTTATAAGTCCAATGAAACACTTCTTTGTAACGTATGGCCGCTGTAGTCTAGCGGTTTAATCACTCGCCTCTCAATGTTTTGGTGCTGACGACGCTGGTTCGAATCGCTCGAAAGACAAAAGTTTTTATATTAAAAAAAAATAGCCGTATGGAATGAATACATTATTTACAATACATTAGGCAGGCAGACAGGCAGGCAGACAGGCAGTCTGTCTGTCTGTCTGTCTGTGTGTCTGTCTAAAATATAATAATTTTGGTCTGCCGCAAGCGGGAATTGAACCAGCGTCCTCAGCAAAAAAGAATAGAGAGGCGAGGGATTAGACCACTATGCTACAGCGGCCCGTTACAAAGAGGTGTTCCATTGGACTTTTAAAGTTAAGTCCAACGAGAGCAGAAAAAAAATATATGAAGGACGCAGGCTCGCCTGGAGACCGGACCGGCGAGGCGCACGTCGCAAACGGGTAGATATAGTCGCGACGAGTCACGTTCTGCCGCGACGAGTCCAGCTCACGCCACAACGGGTAGATATAGCTGCGACGAGTCCCGTTCTGGCGCGACGGAAAATAATAGTCAACCTATTACGTTGCAAACGGGTAGATATAGCCGCGACGAGTCCGTTCTGCCGGGACGAATTGATATTTACGCCAGGACGTACTCGAATATACGTTGCGACGGAAAAATATACGTCGCGACGTACGTCGTCCGTCGTGAAGGGATTTCGCTGTCTCTCCATCTCCCACCACTGTATCGCTCCCAGTTCATGTCTCACAGCATCCAACAGGAGGAGGAGGATAGCATTGAAGGAAGGACCTTTTCCGAGGTCCACACCAAATGTTCTCTTATAGTGAGACTCACACCGCATACCTCAAAAGAAAGCTTATCTTATCCTACTCCAATTTTAAAAGGGTATTTTGATTTTACCATCTTCTATTCTGGAGATATTGACCTTTTTGTAACACCTGCTTTTGTCTGAAAGTGATGTTCTTGAACAGAAAGCTAGCTATGGACCGTCACAGACAGGTCACAGACATTACAATTTACAATTTACAATTTAGGCATTTAGCAGACGCTCTTAATCCAGAGCGACTTACATTTAGGCAAGAACAAAAGCATGGGAATACATCACATAAAAGCATTTATCATCAGACATTGGCAGGCAGATATACAAATGAACACAAAATATATCCTATACATACTATTATAGTATGTATAGGATATCTTTTGTGTTCATTTTTATACACTGAAAGAAAGGAACATCTCCCACAACTGTATCGCTTCCCAGTTCACTTGCACTTTGCAGCACTTTATGAGCACGAAAAAAATAAAAGCAATTTTCTTAGTTTATGTCTGAGGAGTGAATCTTCCGGTTTTCAATTGTATAAAGACATAATCATGGCCAGTGCAGCAACAAGCCCAGAACTAGCTTACTGCAGCCTTACTGTGCAGCCACAGCCACTCAGCCCAGACCAGCAGGAGCAAGCCAGGCTCCAACCCTTGCAGCGCAGCCTTAGGCCGGATAGTCCCCCTGCCTGCACTTTGTTGCCTTCCTGGCCTGTCTGCCTGCCTAGGCGCCTCGGTCTTCCTGTCTGTCTGCCCTGGCCTGCCTGTCTGCAACTGGTTTAGACTAACTGCGTGCTTGCCAGCTGTGCTGGCTTGCTGAGCTCGTATTCTGAGCTGGCTGGCTTGCCAGAAAGGCTGGTTCTGTTGCTGCAAGGCAGGGCAGACCGGGCCAGGCAGACAGAGAGCCAGGCCTCGAGAGAGTCCTGGCTGAGCTGACTGAGCAAGGCTGGTATGGCTGGAATGGCTGACTGCTGATGTGCTCTGGCTTGGCAGCCTGATGTCTGTAAGTCTGAGAGTATAACACATGTAACCAAATGGACCCTTACAGGTCCAACACTGGTTATCGAAGTGTGCACACACACACACACACACACACAAACACACACACACACACACACACACACACACACACACACACACACGCACATGTAACCAAATGGATCCTTACAGATTCAACACTGTTTTTTGTTAATCATCAAATTAAATGTGGGAGGTCGGCAAGAGAAAGTTTAAAAAATCAAAGCAAATACCGGTGTTTCGAAAATGTTATTTTTGTGCTTTTGTGGTTCTCTTCTTTATATATTACTTTACTGTTGAAATGTAAAATTTACATTTCAACGAAAGGACCTGTAAATGACAACACAAAAACTAAGGCACTGGTGTCGTACTTCTGGTTTACCAGAACGGGGTTCAACTCCCTGCAGTGCCCTGCTCAATGTGTTGTATTTACATGGTGCATTGGTCCATGGTCTCAGAGGTCATTGAGCTGTGCGCTATAGTGCGCGATTCTTCATCATTGTTGAGGATTTAAAAAAGGTGAAAATCGCGAAAGGCTATAGTCCATGGTCACGGCCCGCATACTGTTCAAGGTCATTTATACGGTTCAAGGTAATTTATACTGGTCAAGGTCATTTATACTGGTAAAGGTCATTTATACTGGTCAAGGTCATCTATACTTGTCAAGGTCTGTATGTCGTTTTTTACGATTTCGGAGGATTTGAAAAAATCGCAGAAAAGCGAAAGGCTATAGTCCATGGTGTCGGCCCGCATACTGTTCAAGGTCATTTATAGTGTTCAAGGTAATTTATACTGGTGAAGGTCATTCATACTGGTCAAGGTCATTTATACTTGTCAAGGTCATTTATACTGCTCATGGTCATTGATATTGGTCAAGGTCATTGAGCGGCGCGCTATAGTGCGTCTTCATCATTGTTGAGGATTTGAAAAAGGTGAAAATCAAGGAAAAGGAAAAGGCTATAGTCCATCGTTTTTTACGATTTCGGAGGATTTGAAAAAAATGAAAAAAAAACTAAAAACGATGGGCTATAACCCATCGTTTTTTTTTATTTTTTCATTTTTTTCAAATCCTCAAAAATGATGAAAAACGGCGTGCTATAGTATGCCGTACGATATGGGCTATAGCCCATGGTCCAAAATGATGAAAAACGAGGATTAAAAAAAAATCTAAATTTCAAAAAAACAATGGGCTATAACCCATCGTTTTTTTTATTTTTTTCATTTTTTCAACGATGGGTTATAGCCCATTGTATCCTCGTTTTTCATCATTTTGGACCATGGGCTATAGCCCATATCGTACGGCATACTATAGCACGCCGTTTTTCATCATTTTTGAGGATTTGAAAAAAATGAAAAAAAAAAAAAAACCATGGGTTATAGCCCATTGTTTTTTTTATTATTATTTTTTTTAATCCTCGTTTTTCATCATTTTGGACCATGGGCTATAGCCTATATCGTACGGCATACTATAGCACGCCGTTTTTCATCATTTTTGAGGATTTGAAAAAAATTAAAAAAACGATGGGTTATAGCCCATTGTTTTTTAGAAATTTTGATTTTTTTTTTATCCTCGTTTTTCATCATTTTGGACCATAGCCCATGGTCCAAAATTCTCTATGGCAATAGCACAAAATTTGGCATGCTACTAGTCCTACATACTTACACCTAGCAACCCCATTCTAGCCTACTTAGGTTCATCTTACGGTGGACATGTTTGCCTGAAAAGGAATCTTTGAAATGTTTCATAGTTTTAGAAATATAGTGCTTTCAAATTTGAGACATTTAACATGGGGCTCAATGACAGCTCTATAGGCACGTCAAAAGTCACTTTCACCTAGAAACTCCATTCACACTTTTTATTATTCAGCTTACTGTGGAGACACATGCTGGAACTTTTTTTTATTTTTATGTTTTGTAGTTTATGAGTTATTTAACTTAAACGCCCAATGCATTCTCTATGGCAATAGCACAAAATTTGGCATGCTACTAGTCCTACATACTTACACCTAGCAACCCCATTCTAGCCTACTTAGGTTCATCTTACGGTGGACATGTTTGCCTGAAAAGGAATCTTTGAAATGTTTCATAGTTTTAGAAATATAGTGCTTTCAAATTTGAGACATTTAACATGGGGCTCAATGACAGCTCTATAGGCAAGTCAAAAGTCACTTTCACCTAGAAACTCCATTCACACTTTTTATTATTCAGCTTACTGTGGAGACACATGCTGGAACTTTTTTTTTATTTTTATGTTTTGTAGTTTATGAGTTATTTAACTTAAACGCCCAATGCATTCTCTATGGCAATAGCACAAATTTTGGCATGCTACTAGTCCTACATACTTACACCTAGCAACCCCATTCTAGCCTACTTAGGTTCATCTTACGGTGGACATGTTTGCCTGAAAAGGAATCTTTGAAATGTTTCATAGTTTTAGAAATATAGTGCTTTCAAATTTGAGACATTTAACATGGGGCTCAATGGCAGCTCTATAGGCAAGTCAAAAGTAACTTTCACCTAGAAACTCCATTCACACTTTTTATTATTCAGCTCACTGTGGAGACACATACTGGAACTTTTTTATTATTTTTATGTTTTGTAGTTTATGAGTTATTTAACTTAAACGCCCAATGCATTCTCTATGGCAATAGCACAAAATTTGGCATGCTACTAGTCCTACATACTTACACCTAGCAACCCCATTCTAGCCTACTTAGGTTCATCTTACGGTGGACATGTTTGCCTGAAAAGGAATCTTTGAAATGTTTCATAGTTTTAGAAATATAGTGCTTTCAAATTTGAGACATTTAACATGGGGCTCAATGGCAGCTCTATAGGCACGTCAAAAGTCACTTTCACCTAGAAACTCCATTCACACTTTTTATTATTCAGCTTACTGTGGAGACACATGCTGGAACTTGTTTTTATTTTTATGTTTTGTAGTTTATGAGTTATTTAACTTAAACGCCCAATGCATTCTCTATGGCAATAGCACAAAATTTGGCATGCTAATAGTCCTACATACTTACACCTAGCAACCCCATTCTAGCCTACTTAGGTTCATCTTACGGTGGACATTTTTGCCTGAAAAGGAATCTTTGAAATGTTTCATAGTTTTAGAAATATAGTGCTTTCAAATTTGAGACATTTAACATGGGGCTCAATGGCAGCTCTATAGGCACGTCAAAAGTCACTTTCACCTAGAAACTCCATTCACACTTTTTATTATTCAGCTTACTGTGGAGACACATGCTGGAACTTGTTTTTATTTTTATGTTTTGTAGTTTATGAGTTATTTAACTTAAACGCCCAATGCATTCTCTATGGCAATAGCACAAAATTTGGCATGCTAATAGTCCTACATACTTACACCTAGCAACCCCATTCTAGCCTACTTAGGTTCATCTTACGGTGGACATGTTTGCCTGAAAAGGAATCTTTGAAATGTTTCATAGTTTTAGAAATATAGTGCTTTCAAATTTGAGACATTTAACATGGGGCTCAATGGCAGCTCTATAGGCACGTCAAAAGTCACTTTCACCTAGAAACTCCATTCACACTTTTTATTATTCAGCTTACTGTGGAGACAAATGCTGGAACTTTTTTTTATTTTTATGTTTTGTAGTTTATGAGTTATTTAACTTAAACGCCCAATGCATTCTCTATGGCAATAGCACAAACTTTGGCATGCTACTAGTCCTACATACTTACACCTAGCAACCCCATTCTAGCCTACTTAGGTTCATCTTATGGTGGACATGTTTGCCTGAAAAGGAATCTTTGAAATGTTTCATAGTTTTAGAAATATAGTGCTTTCAAATTTGAGACATTTAACATGGGGCTCAATGGCAGCTCTATAGGCACGTCAAAAGTCACTTTCACCTAGAAACTCCATTCACACTTTTTATTATTCAGCTTACTGTGGAGACACATGCTGGAACGTTTTTTTATTTTTATGTTTTGTAGTTTATGAGTTATTTAACTTAAACGCCCAATGCATTCTCTATGGCAATAGCACAAACTTTGGCATGCACTAGTAACTACATACTTACACCTAGCAACCCCATTCTAGCCTACTTAGGTTCATCTTACGGTGGACATGTTTGCCTGAAAAGGAAACTTTGAAATGTTTCATAGTTTTAGAAATATAGTGCTTTCAAATTTGAGACATTTAACATGGGGCTCAATGGCAGCTCTATAGGCACGTCAAAAGTCACTTTCACCTAGAAACTCCATTCACACTTTTTATTATTCAGCTTACTGTGGAGACACATGCTGGAACCTTTTTTTATTTTTATGTTTTGTAGTTTATGAGTTATTTAACTTAAACGCCCAATGCATTCTCTATGGCAATAGCACAAACTTTGGCATGCACTAGTAACTACATACTTACACCCAGCAACCCCATTCTAGCCTACTTAGGTTCATCTTACGGTGGACATGTTTGCCTGAAAAGGAATCTTTGAAATGTTTCATAGTTTTAGAAATATAGTGCTTTCAAATTTGAGACATTTAACATGGGGCTCAATGGCAGCTCTATAGGCACGTCAAAAGTCACTTTCACCTAGAAACTCCATTCACACTTTTTATTATTCAGCTTACTGTGGAGACACATGCTGGAACCTTTTTTTATTTTTATGTTTTGTAGTTTATGAGTTATTTAACTTAAACGCCCAATGCATTCTCTATGGCAATAGCACAAACTTTGGCATGCACTAGTAACTACATACTTACACCTAGCAACCCCATTCTAGCCTACTTAGGTTCATCTTACGGTGGACATGTTTGCCTGAAAAGAAATCTTTGAAATGTTTCATAGTTTTAGAAATATAGTGCTTTCAAATTTGAGACATTTAACATGGGGCTCAATGGCAGCTCTATAGGCACGTCAAAAGTCACTTTCACCTAGAAACTCCATTCACACTTTTTATTATTCAGCTTACTGTGGAGACACATGCTGGAACTTTTTTTTATTTTTATGTTTTGTAGTTTATGAGTTATTTAACTTAAACGCCCAATGCATTCTCTATGGCAATAGCACAAACTTTGGCACGCACTAGTAACTACATACTTACACCTAGCAACCCCATTCTAGCCTACTTAGGTTCATCTTACGGTGGACATGTTTGCCTGAAAAGGAAACTTTGAAATGTTTCATAGTTTTAGAAATATAGTGCTTTCAAATTTGAGACATTTAACATGGGGCTCAATGGCAGCTCTATAGGCACGTCAAAAGTCACTTTCACCTAGAAACTCCATTCACACTTTTTATTATTCAGCTTACTGTGGAGACACATGCTGGAACCTTTTTTTATTTTTATGTTTTGTAGTTTATGAGTTATTTAACTTAAACGCCCAATGCATTCTCTATGGCAATAGCACAAACTTTGGCATGCACTAGTAACTACATACTTACACCTAGCAACCCCATTCTAGCCTACTTAGGTTCATCTTACGGTGGACATGTTTGCCTGAAAAGGAAACTTTGAAATGTTTCATAGTTTTAGAAATATAGTGCTTTCAAATTTGAGACATTTAACATGGGGCTCAATGGCAGCTCTATAGGCACGTCAAAAGTCACTTTCACCTAGAAACTCCATTCACACTTTTTATTATTCAGCTTACTGTGGAGACACATGCTGGAACCTTTTTTTATTTTTATGTTTTGTAGTTTATGAGTTATTTAACTTAAACGCCCAATGCATTCTCTATGGCAATAGCACAAACTTTGGCATGCACTAGTAACTACATACTTACACCTAGCAACCCCATTCTAGCCTACTTAGGTTCATCTTACGGTGGACATGTTTGCCTGAAAAGGAATCTTTGAAATGTTTCATAGTTTTAGAAATATAGTGCTTTCGAATTTGAGACATTTAACATGGGGCTCAATGGCAGCTCTATAGGCACGTCAAAAGTCACTTTCACCTAGAAACTCCATTCACACTTTTTATTATTCAGCTTACTGTGGAGACACATGCTGGAACCTTTTTTTTATTTTTATGTTTTGTAGTTTATGAGTTATTTAACTTAAACGCCCAATGCATTCTCTATGGCAATAGCACAAACTTTGGCATGCACTAGTAACTACATACTTACACCTAGCAACCCCATTCTAGCCTACTTAGGTTCATCTTACGGTGGACATGTTTGCCTGAAAAGGAATCTTTGAAATGTTTCATAGTTTTAGAAATATAGTGCTTTCAAATTTGAGACATTTAACATGGGGCTCAATGGCAGCTCTATAGGCACGTCAAAAGTCACTTTCACCTAGAAACTCCATTCACACTTTTTATTATTCAGCTTACTGTGGAGACACATGCTGGAACCTTTTTTATTTTTATGTTTTGTAGTTTATGAGTTATTTAACTTAAACGCCCAATGCATTCTCTATGGCAATAGCACAAACTTTGGCATGCACTAGTAACTACATACTTACACCTAGCAACCCCATTCTAGCCTACTTAGGTTCATCTTACGGTGGACATGTTTGCCTGAAAAGGAATCTTTGAAAGGTGTCATAGTTTTAGAAATATAGTGCTTTCAAATTTGAGACATTTAACATGGGGCTCAATGGCAGCTCTATAGGCACGTCAAAAGTCACTTTCACCTAGAAACTCCATTCACACTTTTTATTATTCAGCTTACTGTGGAGACACATGCTGGAACTTTTTTTTATTTTTATGTTTTGTAGTTTATGAGTTATTTAACTTAAACGCCCAATGCATTCTCTATGGCAATAGCACAAACTTTGCCATGCTACTAGTCCTACATACTTACACCTAGCAACCCCATTCTAGCCTACTTAGGTTCATCTTACGGTGGACATGTTTGCCTGAAAAGGAATCTTTGAAATGTTTCATAGTTTTAGAAATATAGTGCTTTCAAATTTGAGACATTTAACATGGGGCTCAATGGCAGCTCTATAGGCACGTCAAAAGTCACTTTCACCTAGAAACTCCATTCACACTTTTTATTATTCAGCTTACTGTGGAGACACATGCTGGAACTTTTTTTTATTTTTATGTTTTGTAGTTTATGAGTTATTCAACTTATACGCCCAATGCATTCTCTATGGCAATAGCACAAACTTTGCCATGCTACTAGTCCTACATACTTACACCTAGCAACCCCATTCTAGCCTACTTAGGTTCATCTTACGGTGGACATGTTTGCCTGAAAAGGAATCTTTGAAATGTTTCATAGTTTTAGAAATATAGTGCTTTCAAATTTGAGACATTTAACATGGGGCTCAATGGCAGCTCTATAGGCACGTCAAAAGTCACTTTCACCTAGAAACTCCATTCACACTTTTTATTATTCAGCTTACTGTGGAGACACATGCTGGAACTTATTTTTATTTTTATGTTTTGTAGTTTATGAGTTATTCAACTTATACGCCCAATGCATTCTCTATGGCAATAGCACAAACTTTGGCATGCTACTAGTCCTACATACTTACACCTAGCAACCCCATTCTAGCCTACTTAGGTTCATCTTACGGTGGACATGTTTGCCTGAAAAGGAAACTTTGAAATGTTTCATAGTTTTAGAAATATAGTGCTTTCAAATTTGAGACATTTAACATGGGGCTCAATGGCAGCTCTATAGGCACGTCAAAAGTCACTTTCACCTAGAAACTCCATTCACACTTTTTATTATTCAGCTTACTGTGGAGACACATGCTGGAACTTTTTTTTATTTTTATGTTTTGTAGTTTATGAGTTATTTAACTTAAACGCCCAATGCATTCTCTATGGCAATAGCACAAACTTTGGCATGCACTAGTAACTACATACTTACACCTAGCAACCCCATTCTAGCCTACTTAGGTTCATCTTACGGTGGACATGTTTGCCTGAAAAGGAAACTTTGAAATGTTTCATAGTTTTAGAAATATAGTGCTTTCAAATTTGAGACATTTAACATGGGGCTCAATGGCAGCTCTATAGGCACGTCAAAAGTCACTTTCACCTAGAAACTCCATTCACACTTTTTATTATTCAGCTTACTGTGGAGACACATGCTGGAACCTTTTTTTATTTTTATGTTTTGTAGTTTATGAGTTATTCAACTTAAACGCCCAATGCATTCTCTATGGCAATAGCACAAACTTTGGCATGCACTAGTAACTACATACTTACACCTAGCAACCCCATTCTAGCCTACTTAGGTTCATCTTACGGTGGACATGTTTGCCTGAAAAGGAATCTTTGAAATGTTTCATAGTTTTAGAAATATAGTGCTTTCAAATTTGAGACATTTAACATGGGGCTCAATGGCAGCTCTATAGGCACGTCAAAAGTCACTTTCACCTAGAAACTCCATTCACACTTTTTATTATTCAGCTTACTGTGGAGACACATGCTGGAACTTTTTTTTATTTTTATGTTTTGTAGTTTATGAGTTATTTAACTTAAACGCCCAATGCATTCTCTATGGCAATAGCACAAACTTTGGCATGCACTAGTAACTACATACTTACACCTAGCAACCCCATTCTAGCCTACTTAGGTTCATCTTACGGTGGACATGTTTGCCTGAAAAGGAAACTTTGAAATGTTTCATAGTTTTAGAAATATAGTGCTTTCAAATTTGAGACATTTAACATGGGGCTCAATGGCAGCTCTATAGGCACGTCAAAAGTCACTTTCACCTAGAAACTCCATTCACACTTTTTATTATTCAGCTTACTGTGGAGACACATGCTGGAACTTTATTTTTATTTTTATGTTTTGTAGTTTATGAGTTATTCAACTTAAACGCCCAATGCATTCTCTATGGCAATAGCACAAACTTTGGCATGCTACTAGTCCTACATACTTACACCTATAGCAACCCCATTCTAGCCTACTTAGGTTCATCTTACGGTGGACATGTTTGCCTGAAAAGGAAACTTTGAAATGTTTCATAGTTTTAGAAATATAGTGCTTTCAAATTTGAGACATTTAACATGGGGCTCAATGGCAGCTCTATAGGCACGTCAAAAGTCACTTTCACCTAGAAACTCCATTCACACTTTTTATTATTCAGCTTACTGTGGAGACACATGCTGGAACTTTTTTTTATTTTTATGTTTTGTAGTTTATGAGTTATTTAACTTAAACGCCCAATGCATTCTCTATGGCAATAGCACAAACTTTGCCATGCTACTAGTCCTACATACTTACACCTAGCAACCCCATTCTAGCCTACTTAGGTTCATCTTACGGTGGACATGTTTGCCTGAAAAGGAAACTTTGAAATGTTTCATAGTTTTAGAACTATAGTGCTTTCAAATTTGAGACATTTAACATGGGGCTCAATGGCAGCTCTATAGGCACGTCAAAAGTCACTTTCACCTAGAAACGCCATTCACACTTTTTATTATTCAGCTTACTGTGGAGACACATGCTGGAACCTTTTTTTATTTGTATGTTTTGTAGTTTATGAGTTATTTAACTTAAACGCCCAATGCATTCTCTATGGCAATAGCACAAACTTTGGCATGCACTAGTAACTACATACTTACACCTAGCAACCCCATTCTAGCCTACTTAGGTTCATCTTACGGTGGACATGTTTGCCTGAAAAGGAAACTTTGAAATGTTTCATAGTTTTAGAAATATAGTGCTTTCAAATTTGAGACATTTAACATGGGGCTCAATGGCAGCTCTATAGGCACGTCAAAAGTCACTTTCACCTAGAAACTCCATTCACACTTTTTATTATTCAGCTTACTGTGGAGACACATGCTGGAACCTTTTTTTATTTTTATGTTTTGTAGTTTATGAGTTATTTAACTTAAACGCCCAATGCATTCTCTATGGCAATAGCACAAACTTTGGCATGCACTAGTAACTACATACTTACACCTAGCAACCCCATTCTAGCCTACTTAGGTTCATCTTACGGTGGACATGTTTGCCTGAAAAGGAAACTTTGAAATGTTTCATAGTTTTAGAAATATAGTGCTTTCAAATTTGAGACATTTAACATGGGGCTCAATGGCAGCTCTATAGGCACGTCAAAAGTCACTTTCACCTAGAAACTCCATTCACACTTTTTATTATTCAGCTTACTGTGGAGACACATGCTGGAACTTTTTTTTATTTTTATGTTTTGTAGTTTATGAGTTATTTAACTTAAACGCCCAATGCATTCTCTATGGCAATAGCACAAACTTTGGCATGCACTAGTAACTACATACTTACACCTAGCAACCCCATTCTAGCCTACTTAGGTTCATCTTACGGTGGACATGTTTGCCTGAAAAGGAAACTTTGAAATGTTTCATAGTTTTAGAAATATAGTGCTTTCAAATTTGAGACATTTAACATGGGGCTCAATGGCAGCTCTATAGGCACGTCAAAAGTCACTTTCACCTAGAAACTCCATTCACACTTTTTATTATTCAGCTTACTGTGGAGACACATGCTGGAACTTTTTTTTATTTTTATGTTTTGTAGTTTATGAGTTATTTAACTTAAACGCCCAATGCATTCTCTATGGCAATAGCACAAACTTTGCCATGCTACTAGTCCTACATACTTACACCTAGCAACCCCATTCTAGCCTACTTAGGTTCATCTTACGGTGGACATGTTTGCCTGAAAAGGAAACTTTGAAATGTTTCATAGTTTTAGAACTATAGTGCTTTCAAATTTGAGACATTTAACATGGGGCTCAATGGCAGCTCTATAGGCACGTCAAAAGTCACTTTCACCTAGAAACGCCATTCACACTTTTTATTATTCAGCTTACTGTGGAGACACATGCTGGAACCTTTTTTTATTTGTATGTTTTGTAGTTTATGAGTTATTTAACTTAAACGCCCAATGCATTCTCTATGGCAATAGCACAAACTTTGGCATGCACTAGTAACTACATACTTACACCTAGCAACCCCATTCTAGCCTACTTAGGTTCATCTTACGGTGGACATGTTTGCCTGAAAAGGAAACTTTGAAATGTTTCATAGTTTTAGAAATATAGTGCTTTCAAATTTGAGACATTTAACATGGGGCTCAATGGCAGCTCTATAGGCACGTCAAAAGTCACTTTCACCTAGAAACTCCATTCACACTTTTTATTATTCAGCTTACTGTGGAGACACATGCTGGAACCTTTTTTTATTTTTATGTTTTGTAGTTTATGAGTTATTTAACTTAAACGCCCAATGCATTCTCTATGGCAATAGCACAAACTTTGGCATGCACTAGTAACTACATACTTACACCTAGCAACCCCATTCTAGCCTACTTAGGTTCATCTTACGGTGGACATGTTTGCCTGAAAAGGAAACTTTGAAATGTTTCATAGTTTTAGAAATATAGTGCTTTCAAATTTGAGACATTTAACATGGGGCTCAATGGCAGCTCTATAGGCACGTCAAAAGTCACTTTCACCTAGAAACTCCATTCACACTTTTTATTATTCAGCTTACTGTGGAGACACATGCTGGAACTTTTTTTTATTTTTATGTTTTGTAGTTTATGAGTTATTTAACTTAAACGCCCAATGCATTCTCTATGGCAATAGCACAAACTTTGGCATGCACTAGTAACTACATACTTACACCTAGCAACCCCATTCTAGCCTACTTAGGTTCATCTTACGGTGGACATGTTTGCCTGAAAAGGAAACTTTGAAATGTTTCATAGTTTTAGAAATATAGTGCTTTCAAATTTGAGACATTTAACATGGGGCTCAATGGCAGCTCTATAGGCACGTCAAAAGTCACTTTCACATAGAAACTCCATTCACACTTTTTATTATTCAGCTTACTGTGGAGACACATGCTGGAACTTTTTTTTTTTTTTATGTTTTGTAGTTTATGAGTTATTTAACTTAAACGCCCAATGCATTCTCTATGGCAATAGCACAAACTTTGCCATGCTACTAGTCCTACATACTTACACCTAGCAACCCCATTCTAGCCTACTTAGGTTCATCTTACGGTGGACATGTTTGCCTGAAAACGAATCTTTGAAATGTTTCATAGTTTTAGAAATATAGTGCTTTCAAATTTGAGACATTTAACATGGGGCTCAATGGCAGCTCTATAGGCACGTCAAAAGTCACTTTCACCTAGAAACTCCATTCACACTTTTTATTATTCAGCTTACTGTGGAGACACATGCTGGAACTTTTTTTTATTTTTATGTTTTGTAGTTTATGAGTTATTTAACTTAAACGCCCAATGCATTCTCTATGGCAATAGCACAACCTTTGGCATGCACTAGTAACTACATACTTACACCTAGCAACCCCATTCTAGCCTACTTAGGTTCATCTTACGGTGGACATGTTTGCCTGAAAAGGAAACTTTGAAATGTTTCATAGTTTTAGAAATATAGTGCTTTCAAATTTGAGACATTTAACATGGGGCTCAATGGCAGCTCTATAGGCACGTCAAAAGTCACTTTCACCTAGAAACTCCATTCACACTTTTTATTATTCAGCTTACTGTGGAGACACATGCTAGAACTTTTTTTTATTTTTATGTTTTGTAGTTTATGAGTTATTTAACTTAAACGCCCAATGCATTCTCTATGGCAATAGCACAAACTTTGGCATGCACTAGTAACTACATACTTACACCTAGCAACCCCATTCTAGCCTACTTAGGTTCATCTTACGGTGGACATGTTTGCCTGAAAAGGAAACTTTGAAATGTTTCATAGTTTTAGAAATATAGTGCTTTCAAATTTGAGACATTTAACATGGGGCTCAATGGCAGCTCTATAGGCACGTCAAAAGTCACTTTCACCTAGAAACTCCATTCACACTTTTTATTATTCAGCTTACTGTGGAGACACATGCTGGAAGCTTTTTTTATTTTTATGTTTTGTAGTTTATGAGTTATTTAACTTAAACGCCCAATGCATTCTCTATGGCAATAGCACAAACTTTGGCATGCACTAGTAACTACATACTTACACCTAGCAACCCCATTCTAGCCTACTTAGGTTCATCTTACGGTGGACATGTTTGCCTGAAAAGGAAACTTTGAAATGTTTCATAGTTTTAGAAATATAGTGCTTTCAAATTTGAGACATTTAACATGGGGCTCAATGGCAGCTCTATAGGCACGTCAAAAGTCACTTTCACCTAGAAACTCCATTCACACTTTTTATTATTCAGCTTACTGTGGAGACACATGCTGGAACCTTTTTTTATTTTTATGTTTTGTAGTTTATGAGTTATTCAACTTAAACGCCCAATGCATTCTCTATGGCAATAGCACAAACTTTGCCATGCTACTAGTCCTACATACTTACACCTAGCAACCCCATTCTAGCCTACTTAGGTTCATCTTACGGTGGACATGTTTGCCTGAAAAGGAAACTTTGAAATGTTTCATAGTTTTAGAAATATAGTGCTTTCAAATTTGAGACATTTAACATGGGGCTCAATGGCAGCTCTATAGGCACGTCAAAAGTCACTTTCACCTAGAAACTCCATTCACACTTTTTATTATTCAGCTTACTGTGGAGACACATGCTAGAACTTTTTTTTATTTTTATGTTTTGTAGTTTATGAGTTATTTAACTTAAACGCCCAATGCATTCTCTATGGCAATAGCACAAACTTTGGCATGCACTAGTAACTACATACTTACACCTAGCAACCCCATTCTAGCCTACTTAGGTTCATCTTACGGTGGACATGTTTGCCTGAAAAGGAAACTTTGAAATGTTTCATAGTTTTAGAAATATAGTGCTTTCAAATTTGAGACATTTAACATGGGGCTCAATGGCAGCTCTATAGGCACGTCAAAAGTCACTTTCACCTAGAAACTCCATTCACACTTTTTATTATTCAGCTTACTGTGGAGACACATGCTGGAAGCTTTTTTTATTTTTATGTTTTGTAGTTTATGAGTTATTTAACTTAAACGCCCAATGCATTCTCTATGGCAATAGCACAAACTTTGGCATGCACTAGTAACTACATACTTACACCTAGCAACCCCATTCTAGCCTACTTAGGTTCATCTTACGGTGGACATGTTTGCCTGAAAAGGAAACTTTGAAATGTTTCATAGTTTTAGAAATATAGTGCTTTCAAATTTGAGACATTTAACATGGGGCTCAATGGCAGCTCTATAGGCACGTCAAAAGTCACTTTCACCTAGAAACTCCATTCACACTTTTTATTATTCAGCTTACTGTGGAGACACATCCTGGAACTTTTTTTTTTTTTTATGTTTTGTAGTTTATGAGTTATTCAACTTAAACGCCCAATGCATTCTCTATGGCAATAGCACAAACTTTGGCATGCTACTAGTCCTACATACTTACACCTAGCAACCCCATTCTAGCCTACTTAGGTTCATCTTACGGTGGACATGTTTGCCTGAAAAGGAAACTTTGAAATGTTTCATAGTTTTAGAAATATAGTGCTTTCAAATTTGAGACATTTAACATGGGGCTCAATGGCAGCTCTATAGGCACGTCAAAAGTCACTTTCACCTAGAAACTCCATTCACACTTTTTATTATTCAGCTTACTGTGGAGACACATGCTGGAAGCTTTTTTTATTTTTATGTTTTGTAGTTTATGAGTTATTTAACTTAAACGCCCAATGCATTCTCTATGGCAATAGCACAAACTTTGGCATGCACTAGTAACTACATACTTACACCTAGCAACCCCATTCTAGCCTACTTAGGTTCATCTTACGGTGGACATGTTTGCCTGAAAAGGAAACTTTGAAATGTTTCATAGTTTTAGAAATATAGTGCTTTCAAATTTGAGACATTTAACATGGGGCTCAATGGCAGCTCTATAGGCACGTCAAAAGTCACTTTCACCTAGAAACTCCATTCACACTTTTTATTATTCAGCTTACTGTGGAGACACATCCTGGAACTTTTTTTTTTTTTTATGTTTTGTAGTTTATGAGTTATTCAACTTAAACGCCCAATGCATTCTCTATGGCAATAGCACAAACTTTGGCATGCTACTAGTCCTACATACTTACACCTAGCAACCCCATTCTAGCCTACTTAGGTTCATCTTACGGTGGACATGTTTGCCTGAAAAGGAAACTTTGAAATGTTTCATAGTTTTAGAAATATAGTGCTTTCAAATTTGAGACATTTAACATGGGGCTCAATGGCAGCTCTATAGGCACGTTGAAAGTCACTTTCACCTAGAAACTCCATTCACACTTTTTATTATTCAGCTTACTGTGGAGACACATGCTGGAACCTTTTTTTATTTTTATGTTTTGTAGTTTATGAGTTATTCAACTTAAACGCCCAATGCATTCTCTATGGCAATAGCACAAACTTTGCCATGCTACTAGTCCTACATACTTACACCTAGCAACCCCATTCTAGCCTACTTAGGTTCATCTTACGGTGGACATGTTTGCCTGAAAAGGAAACTTTGAAATGTTTCATAGTTTTAGAAATATAGTGCTTTCAAATTTGAGATATTTAACATGGGGCTCAATGGCAGCTCTATAGGCACGTCAAAAGTAACTTTCACCTAGAAACTCCATTCACACTTTTTATTATTCAGCTTACTGTGGAGACACATGCTGGAACCTTTTTTTATTTTTATGTTTTGTAGTTTATGAGTTATTTAACTTAAACGCCCAATGCATTCTCTATGGCAATAGCACAAACTTTGGCATGCACTAGTAACTACATACTTACACCTAGCAACCCCATTCTAGCCTACTTAGGTTCATCTTACGGTGGACATGTTTGCCTGAAAAGGAATCTTTGAAATGTTTCATAGTTTTAGAAATATAGTGCTTTCAAATTTGAGACATTTAACATGGGGCTCAATGGCAGCTCTATAGGCACGTCAAAAGTCACTTTCACCTAGAAACTCCATTCACACTTTTTATTATTCAGCTTACTGTGGAGACACATGCTGGAACTTTTTTTTATTTTTATGTTTTGTAGTTTATGAGTTATTTAACTTAAACGCCCAATGCATTCTCTATGGCAATAGCACAAACTTTGGCATGCACTAGTAACTACATACTTACACCTAGCAACCCCATTCTAGCCTACTTAGGTTCATCTTACGGTGGACATGTTTGCCTGAAAAGGAAACTTTGAAATGTTTCATAGTTTTAGAAATATAGTGCTTTCAAATTTGAGACATTTAACATGGGGCTCAATGGCAGCTCTATAGGCACGTCAAAAGTCACTTTCACCTAGAAACTCCATTCACACTTTTTATTATTCAGCTTACTGTGGAGACACATGCTGGAACCTTTTTTTATTTTTATGTTTTGTAGTTTATGAGTTATTTAACTTAAACGCCCAATGCATTCTCTATGGCAATAGCACAAACTTTGGCATGCACTAGTAACTACATACTTACACCTAGCAACCCCATTCTAGCCTACTTAGGTTCATCTTACGGTGGACATGTTTGCCTGAAAAGGAAACTTTGAAATGTTTCATAGTTTTAGAAATATAGTGCTTTCAAATTTGAGACATTTAACATGGGGCTCAATGGCAGCTCTATAGGCACGTCAAAAGTCACTTTCACCTAGAAACTCCATTCACACTTTTTATTATTCAGCTTACTGTGGAGACACATGCTGGAAGCTTTTTTATTTTTATGTTTTGTAGTTTATGAGTTATTTAACTTAAACGCCCAATGCATTCTCTATGGCAATAGCACAAACTTTGGCATGCACTAGTAACTACATACTTACACCTAGCAACCCCATTCTAGCCTACTTAGGTTCATCTTACGGTGGACATGTTTGCCTGAAAAGGAAACTTTGAAATGTTTCATAGTTTTAGAAATATAGTGCTTTCAAATTTGAGACATTTAACATGGGGCTCAATGGCAGCTCTATAGGCACGTCAAAAGTCACTTTCACCTAGAAACTCCATTCACACTTTTTATTATTCAGCTTACTGTGGAGACACATCCTGGAACTTTTTTTTAATTTTTATGTTTTGTAGTTTATGAGTTATTCAACTTAAACGCCCAATGCATTCTCTATGGCAATAGCACAAACTTTGGCATGCTACTAGTCCTACATACTTACACCTAGCAACCCCATTCTAGCCTACTTAGGTTCATCTTACGGTGGACATGTTTGCCTGAAAAGGAAACTTTGAAATGTTTCATAGTTTTAGAAATATAGTGCTTTCAAATTTGAGACATTTAACATGGGGCTCAATGGCAGCTCTATAGGCACGTCAAAAGTCACTTTCACCTAGAAACTCCATTCACACTTTTTATTATTCAGCTTACTGTGGAGACACATGCTGGAACCTTTTTTTATTTTTATGTTTTGTAGTTTATGAGTTATTCAACTTAAACGCCCAATGCATTCTCTATGGCAATAGCACAAACTTTGCCATGCTACTAGTCCTACATACTTACACCTAGCAACCCCATTCTAGCCTACTTAGGTTCATCTTACGGTGGACATGTTTGCCTGAAAAGGAATCTTTGAAATGTTTCATAGTTTTAGAAATATAGTGCTTTCAAATTTGAGACATTTAACATGGGGCTCAATGGCAGCTCTATAGGCACGTCAAAAGTCACTTTCACCTAGAAACTCCATTCACACTTTTTATTATTCAGCTTACTGTGGAGACACATGCTGGAACCTTTTTTTATTTTTATGTTTTGTAGTTTATGAGTTATTTAACTTAAACGCCCAATGCATTCTCTATGGCAATAGCACAAACTTTGGCATGCACTAGTAACTACATACTTACACCTAGCAACCCCATTCTAGCCTACTTAGGTTCATCTTACGGTGGACATGTTTGCCTGAAAAGGAATCTTTGAAATGTTTCATAGTTTTAGAAATATAGTGCTTTCAAATTTGAGACATTTAACATGGGGCTCAATGGCAGCTCTATAGGCACGTCAAAAGTCACTTTCACCTAGAAACTCCATTCACACTTTTTATTATTCAGCTTACTGTGGAGACACATGCTGGAACTTTTTTTTATTTTTATGTTTTGTAGTTTATGAGTTATTTAACTTAAACGCCCAATGCATTCTCTATGGCAATAGCACAAACTTTGGCATGCACTAGTAACTACATACTTACACCTAGCAACCCCATTCTAGCCTACTTAGGTTCATCTTACGGTGGACATGTTTGCCTGAAAAGGAAACTTTGAAATGTTTCATAGTTTTAGAAATATAGTGCTTTCAAATTTGAGACATTTAACATGGGGCTCAATGGCAGCTCTATAGGCACGTCAAAAGTCACTTTCACCTAGAAACTCCATTCACACTTTTTATTATTCAGCTTACTGTGGAGACACATGCTGGAACCTTTTTTTATTTTTATGTTTTGTAGTTTATGAGTTATTTAACTTAAACGCCCAATGCATTCTCTATGGCAATAGCACAAACTTTGGCATGCACTAGTAACTACATACTTACACCTAGCAACCCCATTCTAGCCTACTTAGGTTCATCTTACGGTGGACATGTTTGCCTGAAAAGGAAACTTTGAAATGTTTCATAGTTTTAGAAATATAGTGCTTTCAAATTTGAGACATTTAACATGGGGCTCAATGGCAGCTCTATAGGCACGTCAAAAGTCACTTTCACCTAGAAACTCCATTCACACTTTTTATTATTCAGCTTACTGTGGAGACACATGCTGGAAGCTTTTTTATTTTTATGTTTTGTAGTTTATGAGTTATTTAACTTAAACGCCCAATGCATTCTCTATGGCAATAGCACAAACTTTGGCATGCACTAGTAACTACATACTTACACCTAGCAACCCCATTCTAGCCTACTTAGGTTCATCTTACGGTGGACATGTTTGCCTGAAAAGGAAACTTTGAAATGTTTCATAGTTTTAGAAATATAGTGCTTTCAAATTTGAGACATTTAACATGGGGCTCAATGGCAGCTCTATAGGCACGTCAAAAGTCACTTTCACCTAGAAACTCCATTCACACTTTTTATTATTCAGCTTACTGTGGAGACACATCCTGGAACTTTTTTTTAATTTTTATGTTTTGTAGTTTATGAGTTATTCAACTTAAACGCCCAATGCATTCTCTATGGCAATAGCACAAACTTTGGCATGCTACTAGTCCTACATACTTACACCTAGCAACCCCATTCTAGCCTACTTAGGTTCATCTTACGGTGGACATGTTTGCCTGAAAAGGAAACTTTGAAATGTTTCATAGTTTTAGAAATATAGTGCTTTCAAATTTGAGACATTTAACATGGGGCTCAATGGCAGCTCTATAGGCACGTCAAAAGTCACTTTCACCTAGAAACTCCATTCACACTTTTTATTATTCAGCTTACTGTGGAGACACATGCTGGAACCTTTTTTTATTTTTATGTTTTGTAGTTTATGAGTTATTCAACTTAAACGCCCAATGCATTCTCTATGGCAATAGCACAAACTTTGCCATGCTACTAGTCCTACATACTTACACCTAGCAACCCCATTCTAGCCTACTTAGGTTCATCTTACGGTGGACATGTTTGCCTGAAAAGGAATCTTTGAAATGTTTCATAGTTTTAGAAATATAGTGCTTTCAAATTTGAGACATTTAACATGGGGCTCAATGGCAGCTCTATAGGCACGTCAAAAGTCACTTTCACCTAGAAACTCCATTCACACTTTTTATTATTCAGCTTACTGTGGAGACACATGCTGGAACCTTTTTTTATTTTTATGTTTTGTAGTTTATGAGTTATTTAACTTAAACGCCCAATGCATTCTCTATGGCAATAGCACAAACTTTGGCATGCACTAGTAACTACATACTTACACCTAGCAACCCCATTCTAGCCTACTTAGGTTCATCTTACGGTGGACATGTTTGCCTGAAAAGGAATCTTTGAAATGTTTCATAGTTTTAGAAATATAGTGCTTTCAAATTTGAGACATTTAACATGGGGCTCAATGGCAGCTCTATAGGCACGTCAAAAGTCACTTTCACCTAGAAACTCCATTCACACTTTTTATTATTCAGCTTACTGTGGAGACACATGCTGGAACTTTTTTTTATTTTTATGTTTTGTAGTTTATGAGTTATTTAACTTAAACGCCCAATGCATTCTCTATGGCAATAGCACAAACTTTGGCATGCACTAGTAACTACATACTTACACCTAGCAACCCCATTCTAGCCTACTTAGGTTCATCTTACGGTGGACATGTTTGCCTGAAAAGGAAACTTTGAAATGTTTCATAGTTTTAGAAATATAGTGCTTTCAAATTTGAGATATTTAACATGGGGCTCAATGGCAGCTCTATAGGCACGTCAAAAGTCACTTTCACCTAGAAACTCCATTCACACTTTTTATTATTCAGCCTACTGTGGAGACACATGCTGGAACTTTTTTTTATTTTTATGTTTTGTAGTTTATGAGTTATTTAACTTAAACGCCCAATGCATTCTCTATGGCAATAGCACAAACTTTGGCATGCACTAGTAACTACATACTTACACCTAGCAACCCCATTCTAGCCTACTTAGGTTCATCTTACGGTGGACATGTTTGCCTGAAAAGGAAACTTTGAAATGTTTCATAGTTTTAGAAATATAGTGCTTTCAAATTTGAGACATTTAACATGGGGCTCAATGGCAGCTCTATAGGCACGTCAAAAGTCACTTTCACCTAGAAACTCCATTCACACTTTTTATTATTCAGCTTACTGTGGAGACACATGCTGGAACTTTTTTTTATTTTTATGTTTTGTAGTATATGAGTTATTTAACTTAAACGCCCAATGCATTCTCTATGGCAATAGCACAAACTTTGGCATGCACTAGTAACTACATACTTACACCTAGCAACCCCATTCTAGCCTACTTAGGTTCATCTTACGGTGGACATGTTTGCCTGAAAAGGAAACTTTGAAATGTTTCATAGTTTTAGAAATATAGTGCTTTCAAATTTGAGACATTTAACATGGGGCTCAATGGCAGCTCTATAGGCACGTCAAAAGTCACTTTCACCTAGAAACTCCATTCACACTTTTTATTATTCAGCTTACTGTGGAGACACATGCTGGAACTTTTTTTTATTTTTATGTTTTGTAGTTTATGAGTTATTTAACTTAAACGCCCAATGCATTCTCTATGGCAATAGCACAAACTTTGGCATGCACTAGTAACTACATACTTACACCTAGCAACCCCATTCTAGCCTACTTAGGTTCATCTTACGGTGGACATGTTTGCCTGAAAAGGAAACTTTGAAATGTTTCATAGTTTTAGAAATATAGTGCTTTCAAATTTGAGACATTTAACATGGGGCTCAATGGCAGCTCTATAGGCACGTCAAAAGTCACTTTCACCTAGAAACTCCATTCACACTTTTTATTATTCAGCTTACTGTGGAGACACATGCTGGAACCTTTTTTTATTTTTATGTTTTGTAGTTTATGAGTTATTCAACTTAAACGCCCAATGCATTCTCTATGGCAATAGCACAAACTTTGCCATGCTACTAGTCCTACATACTTACACCTAGCAACCCCATTCTAGCCTACTTAGGTTCATCTTACGGTGGACATGTTTGCCTGAAAAGGAAACTTTGAAATGTTTCATAGTTTTAGAAATATAGTGCTTTCAAATTTGAGACATTTAACATGGGGCTCAATGGCAGCTCTATAGGCACGTCAAAAGTCACTTTCACCTAGAAACTCCATTCACACTTTTTATTATTCAGCTTACTGTGGAGACACATGCTGGAACTTTTTTTTATTTTTATGTTTTGTAGTTTATGAGTTATTTAACTTAAACGCCCAATGCATTCTCTATGGCAATAGCACAAACTTTGGCATGCACTAGTAACTACATACTTACACCTAGCAACCCCATTCTAGCCTACTTAGGTTCATCTTACGGTGGACATGTTTGCCTGAAAAGGAAACTTTGAAATGTTTCATAGTTTTAGAAATATAGTGCTTTCAAATTTGAGACATTTAACATGGGGCTCAATGGCAGCTCTATAGGCACGTCAAAAGTCACTTTCACCTAGAAACTCCATTCACACTTTTTATTATTCAGCTTACTGTGGAGACACATGCTGGAACTTTTTTTTATTTTTATGTTTTGTAGTTTATGAGTTATTTAACTTAAACGCCCAATGCATTCTCTATGGCAATAGCACAAACTTTGGCATGCACTAGTAACTACATACTTACACCTAGCAACCCCATTCTAGCCTACTTAGGTTCATCTTACGGTGGACATGTTTGCCTGAAAAGGAAACTTTGAAATGTTTCATAGTTTTAGAAATATAGTGCTTTCAAATTTGAGACATTTAACATGGGGCTCAATGGCAGCTCTATAGGCACGTCAAAAGTCACTTTCACCTAGAAACTCCATTCACACTTTTTATTATTCAGCTTACTGTGGAGACACATGCTGGAACCTTTTTTATTTTTATGTTTTGTAGTTTATGAGTTATTCAACTTAAACGCCCAATGCATTCTCTATGGCAATAGCACAAACTTTGCCATGCTACTAGTCCTACATACTTACACCTAGCAACCCCATTCTAGCCTACTTAGGTTCATCTTACGGTGGACATGTTTGCCTGAAAAGGAATCTTTGAAATGTTTCATAGTTTTAGAAATATAGTGCTTTCAAATTTGAGACATTTAACATGGGGCTCAATGGCAGCTCTATAGGCACGTCAAAAGTCACTTTCACCTAGAAACTCCATTCACACTTTTTATTATTCAGCTTACTGTGGTACACATGCTGGAACCTTTTTTTATTTTTATGTTTTGTAGTTTATGAGTTATTTAACTTAAACGCCCAATGCATTCTCTATGGCAATAGCACAAACTTTGGCATGCACTAGTAACTACATACTTACACCTAGCAACCCCATTCTAGCCTACTTAGGTTCATCTTACGGTGGACATGTTTGCCTGAAAAGGAAACTTTGAAATGTTTCATAGTTTTAGAAATATAGTGCTTTCAAATTTGAGACATTTAACATGGGGCTCAATGGCAGCTCTATAGGCACGTCAAAAGTCACTTTCACCTAGAAACTCCATTCACACTTTTTATTATTCAGCTTACTGTGGAGACACATGCTGGAACTTTTTTTTATTTTTATGTTTTGTAGTTTATGAGTTATTTAACTTAAACGCCCAATGCATTCTCTATGGCAATAGCACAAACTTTGGCATGCACTAGTAACTACATACTTACACCTAGCAACCCCATTCTAGCCTACTTAGGTTCATCTTACGGTGGACATGTTTGCCTGAAAAGGAAACTTTGAAATGTTTCATAGTTTTAGAAATATAGTGCTTTCAAATTTGAGATATTTAACATGGGGCTCAATGGCAGCTCTATAGGCACGTCAAAAGTCACTTTCACCTAGAAACTCCATTCACACTTTTTATTATTCAGCTTACTGTGGAGACACATGCTGGAACCTTTTTTTATTTTTATGTTTTGTAGTTTATGAGTTATTTAACTTAAACGCCCAATGCATTCTCTATGGCAATAGCACAAACTTTGGCATGCACTAGTAACTACATACTTACACCTAGCAACCCCATTCTAGCCTAC
Source organism: Protomyctophum parallelum (assembly GCF_964188405.1). Lineage (NCBI taxonomy): Eukaryota > Metazoa > Chordata > Actinopteri > Myctophiformes > Myctophidae > Protomyctophum > Protomyctophum parallelum. The sequence continues at coordinate 47,298,713 of NC_139701.1, read as the reverse complement.
TTAGGTTCATCTTACGGTGGACATGTTTGCCTGAAAAGGAATCTTTGAAATGTTTCATAGTTTTAGAAATATAGTGCTTTCAAATTTGAGACATTTAACATGGGGCTCAATGGCAGCTCTATAGGCACGTCAAAAGTCACTTTCACCTAGAAACTCCATTCACACTTTTTATTATTCAGCTTACTGTGGAGACACATGCTGGAACTTTTTTTTATTTTTATGTTTTGTAGTTTATGAGTTATTTAACTTAAACGCCCAATGCATTCTCTATGGCAATAGCACAAACTTTGGCATGCACTAGTAACTACATACTTACACCTAGCAACCCCATTCTAGCCTACTTAGGTTCATCTTACGGTGGACATGTTTGCCTGAAAAGGAAACTTTGAAATGTTTCATAGTTTTAGAAATATAGTGCTTTCAAATTTGAGACATTTAACATGGGGCTCAATGGCAGCTCTATAGGCACGTCAAAAGTCACTTTCACCTAGAAACTCCATTCACACTTTTTATTATTCAGCTTACTGTGGAGACACATGCTGGAACTTTTTTTTATTTTTATGTTTTGTAGTTTATGAGTTATTTAACTTAAACGCCCAATGCATTCTCTATGGCAATAGCACAAACTTTGGCATGCACTAGTAACTACATACTTACACCTAGCAACCCCATTCTAGCCTACTTAGGTTCATCTTACGGTGGACATGTTTGCCTGAAAAGGAAACTTTGAAATGTTTCATAGTTTTAGAAATATAGTGCTTTCAAATTTGAGACATTTAACATGGGGCTCAATGGCAGCTCTATAGGCACGTCAAAAGTCACTTTCACCTAGAAACTCCATTCACACTTTTTATTATTCAGCTTACTGTGGAGACACATGCTGGAAGCTTTTTTTATTTTTATGTTTTGTAGTTTATGAGTTATTTAACTTAAACGCCCAATGCATTCTCTATGGCAATAGCACAAACTTTGCCATGCTACTAGTCCTACATACTTACACCTAGCAACCCCATTCTAGCCTACTTAGGTTCATCTTACGGTGGACATGTTTGCCTGAAAAGGAAACTTTGAAATGTTTCATAGTTTTAGAAATATAGTGCTTTCAAATTTGAGACATTTAACATGGGGCTCAATGGCAGCTCTATAGGCACGTCAAAAGTCACTTTCACCTAGAAACTCCATTCACACTTTTTATTATTCAGCTTACTGTGGAGACACATGCTGGAACCTTTTTTTATTTGTATGTTTTGTAGTTTATGAGTTATTTAACTTAAACGCCCAATGCATTCTCTATGTCAATAGCACAAACTTTGGCATGCACTATTAACTACATACTTACACCTAGCAACCCCATTCTAGCCTACTTAGGTTCATCTTACGGTGGACATGTTTGCCTGAAAAGGAAACTTTGAAATGTTTCATAGTTTTAGAAATATAGTGCTTTCAAATTTGAGACATTTAACATGGGGCTCAATGGCAGCTCTATAGGCACGTCAAAAGTCACTTTCACCTAGAAACTCCATTCACACTTTTTATTATTCAGCTTACTGTGGAGACACATGCTGGAACTTTTTTTTATTTTTATGTTTTGTAGTTTATGAGTTATTTAACTTAAACGCCCCATGCATTCTCTATGGCAATAGCACAAACTTTGGCATGCACTAGTAACTACATACTTACACCTAGCAACCCCATTCTAGCCTACTTAGGTTCATCTTACGGTGGACATGTTTGCCTGAAAAGGAAACTTTGAAATGTTTCATAGTTTTAGAAATATAGTGCTTTCAAATTTGAGACATTTAACATGGGGCTCAATGGCAGCTCTATAGGCACGTCAAAAGTCACTTTCACCTAGAAACTCCATTCACACTTTTTATTATTCAGCTTACTGTGGAGACACATGCTGGAACTTTTTTTTATTTTTATGTTTTGTAGTTTATGAGTTATTTAACTTAAACGCCCAATGCATTCTCTATGGCAATAGCACAAACTTTGGCATGCACTAGTAACTACATACTTACACCTAGCAACCCCATTCTAGCCTACTTAGGTTCATCTTACGGTGGACATGTTTGCCTGAAAAGGAAACTTTTAAATGTTTCATAGTTTTAGAAATATAGTGCTTTCAAATTTGAGACATTTAACATGGGGCTCAATGGCAGCTCTATAGGCACGTCAAAAGTCACTTTCACCTAGAAACTCCATTCACACTTTTTATTATTCAGCTTACTGTGGAGACACATGCTGGAACTTTTTTTTATTTTTATGTTTTGTAGTTTATGAGTTATTTAACTTAAACGCCCAATGCATTCTCTATGGCAATAGCACAAACTTTGGCATGCACTAGTAACTACATACTTACACCTAGCAACCCCATTCTAGCCTACTTAGGTTCATCTTACGGTGGACATGTTTGCCTGAAAAGGAAACTTTGAAATGTTTCATAGTTTTAGAAATATAGTGCTTTCAAATTTGAGACATTTAACATGGGGCTCAATGGCAGCTCTATAGGCACGTCAAAAGTCACTTTCACCTAGAAACTCCATTCACACTTTTTATTATTCAGCTTACTGTGGAGACACATGCTGGAACTTTTTTTTATTTTTATGTTTTGTAGTTTATGAGTTATTTAACTTAAACGCCCAATGCATTCTCTATGGCAATAGCACAAACTTTGGCATGCACTAGTAACTACATACTTACACCTAGCAACCCCATTCTAGCCTACTTAGGTTCATCTTACGGTGGACATGTTTGCCTGAAAAGGAAACTTTGAAATGTTTCATAGTTTTAGAAATATAGTGCTTTCAAATTTGAGACATTTAACATGGGGCTCAATGGCAGCTCTATAGGCACGTCAAAAGTCACTTTCACCTAGAAACTCCATTCACACTTTTTATTATTCAGCTTACTGTGGAGACACATGCTGGAACTTTTTTTTATTTTTATGTTTTGTAGTTTATGAGTTATTTAACTTAAACGCCCAATGCATTCTCTATGGCAATAGCACAAACTTTGGCATGCACTAGTAACTACATACTTACACCTAGCAACCCCATTCTAGCCTACTTAGGTTCATCTTACGGTGGACATGTTTGCCTGAAAAGGAAACTTTGAAATGTTTCATAGTTTTAGAAATATAGTGCTTTCAAATTTGAGACATTTAACATGGGGCTCAATGGCAGCTCTATAGGCACGTCAAAAGTCACTTTCACCTAGAAACTCCATTCACACTTTTTATTATTCAGCTTACTGTGGAGACACATGCTGGAACCTTTTTTTATTTTTATGTTTTGTAGTTTATGAGTTATTCAACTTAAACGCCCAATGCATTCTCTATGGCAATAGCACAAACTTTGCCATGCTACTAGTCCTACATACTTACACCTAGCAACCCCATTCTAGCCTACTTAGGTTCATCTTACGGTGGACATGTTTGCCTGAAAAGGAATCTTTGAAATGTTTCATAGTTTTAGAAATATAGTGCTTTCAAATTTGAGACATTTAACATGGGGCTCAATGGCAGCTCTATAGGCACGTCAAAAGTCACTTTCACCTAGAAACTCCATTCACACTTTTTATTATTCAGCTTACTGTGGTACACATGCTGGAACCTTTTTTTATTTTTATGTTTTGTAGTTTATGAGTTATTTAACTTAAACGCCCAATGCATTCTCTATGGCAATAGCACAAACTTTGGCATGCACTAGTAACTACATACTTACACCTAGCAACCCCATTCTAGCCTACTTAGGTTCATCTTACGGTGGACATGTTTGCCTGAAAAGGAATCTTTGAAATGTTTCATAGTTTTAGAAATATAGTGCTTTCAAATTTGAGACATTTAACATGGGGCTCAATGGCAGCTCTATAGGCACGTCAAAAGTCACTTTCACCTAGAAACTCCATTCACACTTTTTATTATTCAGCTTACTGTGGAGACACATGCTGGAACTTTTTTTTATTTTTATGTTTTGTAGTTTATGAGTTATTTAACTTAAACGCCCAATGCATTCTCTATGGCAATAGCACAAACTTTGGCATGCACTAGTAACTACATACTTACACCTAGCAACCCCATTCTAGCCTACTTAGGTTCATCTTACGGTGGACATGTTTGCCTGAAAAGGAAACTTTGAAATGTTTCATAGTTTTAGAAATATAGTGCTTTCAAATTTGAGATATTTAACATGGGGCTCAATGGCAGCTCTATAGGCACGTCAAAAGTCACTTTCACCTAGAAACTCCATTCACACTTTTTATTATTCAGCTTACTGTGGAGACACATGCTGGAACCTTTTTTATTTTTATGTTTTGTAGTTTATGAGTTATTTAACTTAAACGCCCAATGCATTCTCTATGGCAATAGCACAAACTTTGGCATGCACTAGTAACTACATACTTACACCTAGCAACCCCATTCTAGCCTACTTAGGTTCATCTTACGGTGGACATGTTTGCCTGAAAAGGAATCTTTGAAATGTTTCATAGTTTTAGAAATATAGTGCTTTCAAATTTGAGACATTTAACATGGGGCTCAATGGCAGCTCTATAGGCACGTCAAAAGTCACTTTCACCTAGAAACTCCATTCACACTTTTTATTATTCAGCTTACTGTGGAGACACATGCTGGAACTTTTTTTTATTTTTATGTTTTGTAGTTTATGAGTTATTTAACTTAAACGCCCAATGCATTCTCTATGGCAATAGCACAAACTTTGGCATGCACTAGTAACTACATACTTACACCTAGCAACCCCATTCTAGCCTACTTAGGTTCATCTTACGGTGGACATGTTTGCCTGAAAAGGAAACTTTGAAATGTTTCATAGTTTTAGAAATATAGTGCTTTCAAATTTGAGACATTTAACATGGGGCTCAATGGCAGCTCTATAGGCACGTCAAAAGTCACTTTCACCTAGAAACTCCATTCACACTTTTTATTATTCAGCTTACTGTGGAGACACATGCTGGAACTTTTTTTTATTTTTATGTTTTGTAGTTTATGAGTTATTTAACTTAAACGCCCAATGCATTCTCTATGGCAATAGCACAAACTTTGGCATGCACTAGTAACTACATACTTACACCTAGCAACCCCATTCTAGCCTACTTAGGTTCATCTTACGGTGGACATGTTTGCCTGAAAAGGAAACTTTGAAATGTTTCATAGTTTTAGAAATATAGTGCTTTCAAATTTGAGACATTTAACATGGGGCTCAATGGCAGCTCTATAGGCACGTCAAAAGTCACTTTCACCTAGAAACTCCATTCACACTTTTTATTATTCAGCTTACTGTGGAGACACATGCTGGAAGCTTTTTTTATTTTTATGTTTTGTAGTTTATGAGTTATTTAACTTAAACGCCCAATGCATTCTCTATGGCAATAGCACAAACTTTGCCATGCTACTAGTCCTACATACTTACACCTAGCAACCCCATTCTAGCCTACTTAGGTTCATCTTACGGTGGACATGTTTGCCTGAAAAGGAAACTTTGAAATGTTTCATAGTTTTAGAAATATAGTGCTTTCAAATTTGAGACATTTAACATGGGGCTCAATGGCAGCTCTATAGGCACGTCAAAAGTCACTTTCACCTAGAAACTCCATTCACACTTTTTATTATTCAGCTTACTGTGGAGACACATGCTGGAACCTTTTTTTATTTGTATGTTTTGTAGTTTATGAGTTATTTAACTTAAACGCCCAATGCATTCTCTATGTCAATAGCACAAACTTTGGCATGCACTAGTAACTACATACTTACACCTAGCAACCCCATTCTAGCCTACTTAGGTTCATCTTACGGTGGACATGTTTGCCTGAAAAGGAATCTTTGAAATGTTTCATAGTTTTAGAAATATAGTGCTTTCAAATTTGAGACATTTAACATGGGGCTCAATGGCAGCTCTATAGGCACGTCAAAAGTCACTTTCACCTAGAAACTCCATTCACACTTTTTATTATTCAGCTTACTGTGGAGACACATGCTGGAACTTTTTTTTATTTTTATGTTTTGTAGTTTATGAGTTATTTAACTTAAACGCCCAATGCATTCTCTATGGCAATAGCACAAACTTTGGCATGCACTAGTAACTACATACTTACACCTAGCAACCCCATTCTAGCCTACTTAGGTTCATCTTACGGTGGACATGTTTGCCTGAAAAGGAAACTTTGAAATGTTTCATAGTTTTAGAAATATAGTGCTTTCAAATTTGAGACATTTAACATGGGGCTAAATGGCAGCTCTATAGGCACGTCAAAAGTCACTTTCACCTAGAAACTCCATTCACACTTTTTATTATTCAGCTTACTGTGGAGACACATGCTGGAACTTTTTTTTTATTTTTATGTTTTGTAGTTTATGAGTTATTTAACTTAAACGCCCAATGCATTCTCTATGGCAATAGCACAAACTTTGGCATGCACTAGTAACTACATACTTACACCTAGCAACCCCATTCTAGCCTACTTAGGTTCATCTTACGGTGGACATGTTTGCCTGAAAAGGAAACTTTGAAATGTTTCATAGTTTTAGAAATATAGTGCTTTCAAATTTGAGACATTTAACATGGGGCTCAATGGCAGCTCTATAGGCACGTCAAAAGTCACTTTCACCTAGAAACTCCATTCACACTTTTTATTATTCAGCTTACTGTGGAGACACATGCTGGAACTTTTTTTTATTTTTATGTTTTGTAGTTTATGAGTTATTTAACTTAAACGCCCAATGCATTCTCTATGGCAATAGCACAAACTTTGGCATGCACTAGTAACTACATACTTACACCTAGCAACCCCATTCTAGCCTACTTAGGTTCATCTTACGGTGGACATGTTTGCCTGAAAAGGAAACTTTGAAATGTTTCATAGTTTTAGAAATATAGTGCTTTCAAATTTGAGACATTTAACATGGGGCTCAATGGCAGCTCTATAGGCACGTCAAAAGTCACTTTCACCTAGAAACTCCATTCACACTTTTTATTATTCAGCTTACTGTGGAGACACATGCTGGAACTTTTTTTTATTTTTATGTTTTGTAGTTTATGAGTTATTTAACTTAAACGCCCAATGCATTCTCTATGGCAATAGCACAAACTTTGGCATGCACTAGTAACTACATACTTACACCTAGCAACCCCATTCTAGCCTACTTAGGTTCATCTTACGGTGGACATGTTTACCTGAAAAGGAAACTTTGAAATGTTTCATAGTTTTAGAAATATAGTGCTTTCAAATTTGAGACATTTAACATGGGGCTCAATGGCAGCTCTATAGGCACGTCAAAAGTCACTTTCACCTAGAAACTCCATTCACACTTTTTATTATTCAGCTTACTGTGGAGACACATGCTGGAACTTTTTTTAATTTTTATGTTTTGTAGTTTATGAGTTATTTAACTTAAACGCCCAATGCATTCTCTATGGCAATAGCACAAACTTTGGCATGCACTAGTAACTACATACTTACACCTAGCAACCCCATTCTAGCCTACTTAGGTTCATCTTACGGTGGACATGTTTGCCTGAAAAGGAAACTTTGAAATGTTTCATAGTTTTAGAAATATAGTGCTTTCAAATTTGAGACATTTAACATGGGGCTCAATGGCAGCTCTATAGGCACGTCAAAAGTCACTTTCACCTAGAAACTCCATTCACACTTTTTATTATTCAGCTTACTGTGGAGACACATGCTGGAACTTTTTTTTATTTTTATGTTTTGTAGTTTATGACTTATTCAACTTATACGCCCAATGCATTCTCTATGGCAATAGCACAAACTTTGGCATGCTACTAGTCCTACATACTTACACCTAGCAACCCCATTCTAGCCTACTTAGGTTCATCTTACGGTGGACATGTTTGCCTGAAAAGGAAACTTTGAAATGTTTCATAGTTTTAGAAATATAGTGCTTTCACATTTGAGACATTTAACATGGGGCTCAATGGCAGCCCTATAGGCACGTCAAAAGTCACTTTCACCTAGAAACTCCATTCACACTTTTTATTATTCAGCTTACTGTGGAGACACATGCTGGAACTTTATTTTTATTTTTATGTTTTGTAGTTTATGAGTTATTCAACTTAAACGCCCAATGCATTCTCTATGGCAATAGCACAAACTTTGGCCTGCTACTAGTCCTACATACTTACACCTAGCAACCCCATTCTAGCCTACTTAGGTTCATCTTACGGTGGACATGTTTGCCTGAAAAGTAAACTTTGAAATGTTTCATAGTTTTAGAAATATAGTGCTTTCAAATTTGAGACATTTAACATGGGGCTCAATGGCAGCCCTATAGGCACGTCAAAAGTCACTTTCACCTAGAAACTCCATTCACACTTTTTATTATTCAGCTTACTGTGGAGACACATGCTGGAACCTTTTTTTATTTGTATGTTTTGTAGTTTATGAGTTATTTAACTTAAACGCCCAATGCATTCTCTATGTCAATAGCACAAACTTTGGCATGCACTAGTAACTACATACTTACACCTAGCAACCCCATTCTAGCCTACTTAGGTTCATCTTACGGTGGACATGTTTGCCTGAAAAGGAATCTTTGAAATGTTTCATAGTTTTAGAAATATAGTGCTTTCAAATTTGAGACATTTAACATGGGGCTCAATGGCAGCTCTATAGGCACGTCAAAAGTCACTTTCACCTAGAAACTCCATTCACACTTTTTATTATTCAGCTTACTGTGGAGACACATGCTGGAACTTATTTTTATTTTTATGTTTTGTAGTTTATGAGTTATTTAACTTAAACGCCCAATGCATTCTCTATGGCAATAGCACAAACTTTGGCATGCACTAGTAACTACATACTTACACCTAGCAACCCCATTCTAGCCTACTTAGGTTCATCTTACGGTGGACATGTTTGCCTGAAAAGGAAACTTTGAAATGTTTCATAGTTTTAGAAATATAGTGCTTTCAAATTTGAGACATTTAACATGGGGCTCAATGGCAGCTCTATAGGCACGTCAAAAGTCACTTTCACCTAGAAACTCCATTCACACTTTTTATTATTCAGCTTACTGTGGAGACACATGCTGGAACTTTTTTTTATTTTTATGTTTTGTAGTTTATGAGTTATTTAACTTAAACGCCCAATGCATTCTCTATGGCAATAGCACAAACTTTGGCATGCACTAGTAACTACATACTTACACCTAGCAACCCCATTCTAGCCTACTTAGGTTCATCTTACGGTGGACATGTTTGCCTGAAAAGGAATCTTTGAAATGTTTCATAGTTTTAGAAATATAGTGCTTTCAAATTTGAAACATTTAACATGGGGCTCAATGGCAGCTCTATAGGCACGTCAAAAGTCACTTTCACCTAGAAACTCCATTCACACTTTTTATTATTCAGCTTACTGTGGAGACACATGCTGGAACTTTTTTTTATTTTTATGTTTTGTAGTTTATGAGTTATTTAACTTAAACGCCCAATGCATTCTCTATGGCAATAGCACAAACTTTGGCATGCACTAGTAACTACATACTTACACCTAGCAACCCCATTCTAGCCTACTTAGGTTCATCTTACGGTGGACATGTTTGCCTGAAAAGGAAACTTTGAAATGTTTCATAGTTTTAGAAATATAGTGCTTTCAAATTTGAGACATTTAACATGGGGCTCAATGGCAGCTCTATAGGCACGTCAAAAGTCACTTTCACCTAGAAACTCCATTCACACTTTTTATTATTCAGCTTACTGTGGAGACACATGCTGTAACTTTTTTTTATTTTTATGTTTTGTAGTTTATGAGTTATTTAACTCAAACGCCCAATGCATTCTCTATGGCAATAGCACAAACTTTGGCATGCACTAGTAACTACATACTTACACCTAGCAACCCCATTCTAGCCTACTTAGGTTCATCTTACGGTGGACATGTTTGCCTGAAAAGGAAACTTTGAAATGTTTCATAGTTTTAGAAATATAGTGCTTTCAAATTTGAGACATTTAACATGGGGCTCAATGGCAGCTCTATAGGCACGTCAAAAGTCACTTTCACCTAGAAACTCCATTCACACTTTTTATTATTCAGCTTACTGTGGAGACACATGCTGGAACCTTTTTTTATTTTTATGTTTTGTAGTTTATGAGTTATTTAACTTAAACGCCCAATGCATTCTCTATGGCAATAGCACAAACTTTGGCATGCACTAGTAACTACATACTTACACCTAGCAACCCCATTCTAGCCTACTTAGGTTCATCTTACGGTGGACATGTTTGCCTGAAAAGGAAACTTTGAAATGTTTCATAGTTTTAGAAATATAGTGCTTTCAAATTTGAGACATTTAACATGGGGCTCAATGGCAGCTCTATAGGCACGTCAAAAGTCACTTTCACCTAGAAACTCCATTCACACTTTTTATTATTCAGCTTACTGTGGAGACACATGCTGGAACTTTTTTTTATTTTTATGTTTTGTAGTTTATGAGTTATTTAACTTAAACGCCCAATGCATTCTCTATGGCAATAGCACAAACTTTGGCATGCACTAGTAACTACATACTTACACCTAGCAACCCCATTCTAGCCTACTTAGGTTCATCTTACGGTGGACATGTTTGCCTGAAAAGGAAACTTTGAAATGTTTCATAGTTTTAGAAATATAGTGCTTTCAAATTTGAGACATTTAACATGGGGCTCAATGGCAGCTCTATAGGCACGTCAAAAGTCACTTTCACCTAGAAACTCCATTCACACTTTTTATTATTCAGCTTACTGTGGAGACACATGCTGGAACCTTTTTTTATTTTTATGTTTTGTAGTTTATGAGTTATTTAACTTAAACGCCCAATGCATTCTCTATGGCAATAGCACAAACTTTGGCATGCACTAGTAACTACATACTTACACCTAGCAACCCCATTCTAGCCTACTTAGGTTCATCTTACGGTGGACATGTTTGCCTGAAAAGGAAACTTTGAAATGTTTCATAGTTTTAGAAATATAGTGCTTTCAAATTTGAGACATTTAACATGGGGCTCAATGGCAGCTATATAGGCACGTCAAAAGTCACTTTCACCTAGAAACTCCATTCACACTTTTTATTATTCAGCTTACTGTGGAGACACATGCTGGAACTTTTTTTTATTTTTATGTTTTGTAGTTTATGACTTATTCAACTTATACGCCCAATGCATTCTCTATGGCAATAGCACAAACTTTGGCATGCTACTAGTCCTACATACTTACACCTAGCAACCCCATTCTAGCCTACTTAGGTTCATCTTACGGTGGACATGTTTGCCTGAAAAGGAAACTTTGAAATGTTTCATAGTTTTAGAAATATAGTGCTTTCAAATTTGAGACATTTAACATGGGGCTCAATGGCAGCCCTATAGGCACGTCAAAAGTCACTTTCACCTAGAAACTCCATTCACACTTTTTATTATTCAGCTTACTGTGGAGACACATGCTGGAACTTTATTTTTATTTTTTATGTTTTGTAGTTTATGAGTTATTCAACTTAAACGCCCAATGCATTCTCTATGGCAATAGCACAAACTTTGGCATGCTACTAGTCCTACATACTTACACCTAGCAACCCCATTCTAGCCTACTTAGGTTCATCTTACGGTGGACATGTTTGCCTGAAAAGGAAACTTTGAAATGTTTCATAGTTTTAGAAATATAGTGCTTTCAAATTTGAGACATTTAACATGGGGCTCAATGGCAGCCCTATAGGCACGTCAAAAGTCACTTTCACCTAGAAACTCCATTCACACTTTTTATTATTCAGCTTACTGTGGAGACACATGCTGGAACTTTTTTTTATTTTTATGTTTTGTAGTTTATGAGTTATTCAACTTAAACGCCCAATGCATTCTCTATGGCAATAGCACAAACTTTGGCATGCTACTAGTCCTACATACTTACACCTAGCAACCCCATTCTAGCCTACTTAGGTTCATCTTACGGTGGACATGTTTGCCTGTAAAGGAATCTTTGAAATGTTTCATAGTTTTAGAAATATAGTGCTTTCAAATTTGAGACATTTAACATGGGGCTCAATGGCAGCTCTATAGGCACGTCAAAAGTCACTTTCACCTAGAAACTCCATTCACACTTTTTATTATTCAGCTTACTGTGGAGACACATGCTGGAACTTTTTTTTATTTTTATGTTTTGTAGTTTATGAGTTATTTAACTTAAACGCCCAATGCATTCTCTATGGCAATAGCACAAACTTTGGCATGCACTAGTAACTACATACTTACACCTAGCAACCCCATTCTAGCCTACTTAGGTTCATCTTATGGTGGACATGTTTGCCTGAAAAGGAAACTTTGAAATGTTTCATAGTTTTAGAAATATAGTGCTTTCAAATTTGAGACATTTAACATGGGGCTCAATGGCAGCTCTATAGGCACGTCAAAAGTCACTTTCACCTAGAAACTCCATTCACACTTTTTATTATTCAGCTTACTGTGGAGACACATGCTGGAACTTTTTTTTATTTTTATGTTTTGTAGTTTATGAGTTATTCAACTTATACGCCCAATGCATTCTCTATGGCAATAGCACAAACTTTGGCATGCTACTAGTCCTACATACTTACACCTAGCAACCCCATTCTAGCCTACTTAGGTTCATCTTATGGTGGACATGTTTGCCTGAAAAGTAAACTTTGAAATGTTTCATAGTTTTAGAAATATAGTGCTTTCAAATTTGAGACATTTAACATGGGGCTCAATGGCAGCTCTATAGGCACGTCAAAAGTCACTTTCACCTAGAAACTCCATTCACACTTTTTATTATTCAGCTTACTGTGGAGACACATGCTGGAACTTTTTTTTTTTTTATGTTTTGTAGTTTATGAGTTATTTAACTTAAACGCCCAATGCATTCTCTATGGCAATAGCACAAACTTTGGCATGCACTAGTAACTACATACTTACACCTAGCAACCCCATTCTAGCCTACTTAGGTTCATCTTACGGTGGACATGTTTGCCTGAAAAGGAAACTTTGAAATGTTTCATAGTTTTAGAAATATAGTGCTTTCAAATTTGAGACATTTAACATGGGGCTCAATGGCAGCTCTATAGGCACGTCAAAAGTCACTTTCACCTAGAAACTCCATTCACACTTTTTATTATTCAGCTTACTGTGGAGACACATGCTGGAACTTTTTTTTATTTTTATGTTTTGTAGTTTATGAGTTATTCAACTTAAACGCCCAATGCATTCTCTATGGCAATAGCACAAACTTTGGCATGCTACTAGTCCTACATACTTACACCTAGCAACCCCATTCTAGCCTACTTAGGTTCATCTTACGGTGGACAAGTTTGCCTGAAAAGGAAACTTTGAAATGTTTCATAGTTTTAGAAATATAGTGCTTTCAAATTTGAGACATTTAACATGGGGCTCAATGGCAGCCCTATAGGCACGTCAAAAGTCACTTTCACCTAGAAACTCCATTCACACTTTTTATTATTCAGCTTACTGTGGAGACACATGCTGGAACTTTTTTTTAATTTTATGTTTTGTAGTTTATGAGTTATTCAACTTAAACGCCCAATGCATTCTCTATGGCAATAGCACAAACTTTGGCATGCAGTAGTAACTACATACTTACACCTAGCAACCCCATTCTAGCCTACTTAGGTTCATCTTACGGTGGACATGTTTGCCTGAAAAGGAAACTTTGAAATGTTTCATAGTTTTAGAAATATAGTGCTTTCAAATTTGAGACATTTAACATGGGGCTCAATGGCAGCTCTATAGGCACGTCAAAAGTCACTTTCACCTAGAAACTCCATTCACACTTTTTATTATTCAGCTTACTGTGGAGACACATGCTGGAACTTTATTTTTATTTTTATGTTTTGTAGTTTATGAGTTATTTAACTTAAACGCCCAATGCATTCTCTATGGCAATAGCACAAACTTTGGCATGCACTAGTAACTACATACTTACACCTAGCAACCCCATTCTAGCCTACTTAGGTTCATCTTACGGTGGACATGTTTGCCTGAAAAGGAAACTTTGAAATGTTTCATAGTTTTAGAAATCTAGTGCTTTCAAATTTGAGACATTTAACATGGGGCTCAATGGCAGCTCTATAGGCACGTCAAAAGTCACTTTCACCTAGAAACTCCATTCACACTTTTTATTATTCAGCTTACTGTGGAGACACATGCTGGAACTTTTTTTTATTTTTATGTTTTGTAGTTTATGAGTAATTCAACTTAAACGCCCAATGCATTCTCTATGGCAATAGCACAAACTTTGGCATGCTACTAGTCCTACATACTTACACCTAGCAACCCCATTCTAGCCTACTTAGGTTCATCTTACGGTGGACATGTTTGCCTGTAAAGGAATCTTTGAAATGTTTCATAGTTTTAGAAATATAGTGCTTTCAAATTTGAGACATTTAACATGGGGCTCAATGGCAGCTCTATAGGCACGTCAAAAGTCACTTTCACCTAGAAACTCCATTCACACTTTTTATTATTCAGCTTACTGTGGAGACACATGCTGGAACTTTATTTTTATTTTTATGTTTTGTAGTTTATGAGTTATTTAACTTAAACGCCCAATGCATTCTCTATGGCAATAGCACAATCTTTGGCATGCACTAGTAACTACATACTTACACCTAGCAACCCCATTCTAGCCTACTTAGGTTCATCTTACGGTGGACATGTTTGCCTGAAAAGGAAACTTTGAAATGTTTCATAGTTTTAGAAATATAGTGCTTTCAAATTTGAGACATTTAACATGGGGCTCAATGGCAGCTCTATAGGCACGTCAAAAGTCACTTTCACCTAGAAACTCCATTCACACTTTTTATTATTCAGCTTACTGTGGAGACACATGCTGGAACTTTTTTTTATTTTTATGTTTTGTAGTTTATGAGTTATTTAACTTAAACGCCCAATGCATTCTCTATGGCAATAGCACAAACTTTGGCATGCACTAGTAACTACATACTTACACCTAGCAACCCCATTCTAGCCTACTTAGGTTAATCTTACGGTGGACATGTTTGCCTGAAAAGGAAACTTTGAAATGTTTCATAGTTTTAGAAATATAGTGCTTTCAAATTTGAGACATTTAACATGGGGCTCAATGGCAGCTCTATAGGCACGTCAAAAGTCACTTTCACCTAGAAACTCCATTCACACTTTTTATTATTCAGCTTACTGTGGAGACACATGCTGGAACTTTTTTTAATTTTTATGTTTTGTAGTTTATGAGTTATTCAACTTATACGCCCAATGCATTCTCTATGGCAATAGCACAAACTTTGGCATGCTACTAGTCCTACATACTTACACCTAGCAACCCCATTCTAGCCTACTTAGGTTCATCTTACGGTGGACATGTTTGCCTGAAAAGTAAACTTTGAAATGTTTCATAGTTTTAGAAATATAGTGCTTTCAAATTTGAGACATTTAACATGGGGCTCAATGGCAGCTCTATAGGCACGTCAAAAGTCACTTTCACCTAGAAACTCCATTCACACTTTTTATTATTCAGCTTACTGTGGAGACACATGCTGGAACTTTTTTTTATTTTTATGTTTTGTAGTTTATGAGTTATTTAACTTAAACGCCCAATGCATTCTCTATGGCAATAGCACAAACTTTGGCATGCACTAGTAACTACATACTTACACCTAGCAACCCCATTCTAGCCTACTTAGGTTCATCTTACGGTGGACATGTTTGCCTGAAAAGGAAACTTTGAAATGTTTCATAGTTTTAGAAATATAGTGCTTTCAAATTTGAGACATTTAACATGGGGCTCAATGGCAGCTCTATAGGCACGTCAAAAGTCACTTTCACCTAGAAACTCCATTCACACTTTTTATTATTCAGCTTACTGTGGAGACACATGCTGGAACTTTTTTTTATTTTTATGTTTTGTAGTTTATGAGTTATTCAACTTAAACGCCCAATGCATTCTCTATGGCAATAGCACAAACTTTGGCATGCTACTAGTCCTACATACTTACACCTAGCAACCCCATTCTAGCCTACTTAGGTTCATCTTACGGTGGACATGTTTGCCTGAAAAGGAAACTTTGAAATGTTTCATAGTTTTAGAAATATAGTGCTTTCAAATTTGAGACATTTAACATGGGGCTCAATGGCAGCCCTATAGGCACGTCAAAAGTCACTTTCACCTAGAAACTCCATTCACACTTTTTATTATTCAGCTTACTGTGGAGACACATGCTGGAACTTTTTTTTATTTTTATGTTTTGTAGTTTATGAGTTATTCAACTTAAACGCCCAATGCATTCTCTATGGCAATAGCACAAACTTTGGCATGCACTAGTAACTACATACTTACACCTAGCAACCCCATTCTAGCCTACTTAGGTTCATCTTACGGTGGACATGTTTGCCTGAAAAGGAAACTTTGAAATGTTTCATAGTTTTAGAAATATAGTGCTTTCACATTTGAGACATTTAACATGGGGCTCAATGGCAGCTCTATAGGCACGTCAAAAGTCACTTTCACCTAGAAACTCCATTCACACTTTTTATTATTCAGCTTACTGTGGAGACACATGCTGGAACTTTTTTTTATTTTTATGTTTTGTAGTTTATGAGTTATTCAACTTAAACGCCCAATGCATTCTCTATGGCAATAGCACAAACTTTGGCATGCACTAGTAACTACATACTTACACCTAGCAACCCCATTCTAGCCTACTTAGGTTCATCTTACGGTGGACATGTTTGCCTGAAAAGGAAACTTTGAAATGTTTCATAGTTTTAGAAATATAGTGCTTTCAAATTTGAGACATTTAACATGGGGCTCAATGGCAGCTCTATAGGCACGTCAAAAGTCACTTTCACCTAGAAACTCCATTCACACTTTTTATTATTCAGCTTACTGTGGAGACACATGCTGGAACTTTTTTTTATTTTTATGTTTTGTAGTTTATGAGTTATTTAACTTAAACGCCCAATGCATTCTCTATGGCAATAGCACAAACTTTGGCATGCACTAGTAACTACATACTTACACCTAGCAACCCCATTCTAGCCTACTTAGGTTCATCTTACGGTGGACATGTTTGCCTGAAAAGGAAACTTTGAAATGTTTCATAGTTTTAGAAATATAGTGCTTTCAAATTTGAGACATTTAACATGGGGCTCAATGGCAGCTCTATAGGCACGTCAAAAGTCACTTTCACCTAGAAACTCCATTCACACTTTTTATTATTCAGCTTACTGTGGAGACACATGCTGGAACCTTTTTTTATTTTTATGTTTTGTAGTTTATGAGTTATTCAACTTAAACGCCCAATGCATTCTCTATGGCAATAGCACAAACTTTGGCATGCACTAGTAACTACATACTTACACCTAGCAACCCCATTCTAGCCTACTTAGGTTCATCTTACGGTGGACATGTTTGCCTGAAAAGGAATCTTTGAAATGTTTCATAGTTTTAGAAATATAGTGCTTTCAAATTTGAGACATTTAACATGGGGCTCAATGGCAGCTCTATAGGCACGTCAAAAGTCACTTTCACCTAGAAACTCCATTCACACTTTTTATTATTCAGCTTACTGTGGAGACACATGCTGGAACTTTTTTTTATTTTTATGTTTTGTAGTTTATGAGTTATTTAACTTAAACGCCCAATGCATTCTCTATGGCAATAGCACAAACTTTGGCATGCACTAGTAACTACATACTTACACCTAGCAACCCCATTCTAGCCTACTTAGGTTCATCTTACGGTGGACATGTTTGCCTGAAAAGGAAACTTTGAAATGTTTCATAGTTTTAGAAATATAGTGCTTTCAAATTTGAGACATTTAACATGGGGCTCAATGGCAGCTCTATAGGCATGTCAAAAGTCACTTTCACCTAGAAACTCCATTCAAACTTTTTATTATTCAGCTTACTGTGGAGACACATGCTGGAACTTTATTTTTATTTCTATGTTTTGTAGTTTATGAGTTATTTAACTTAAACGCCCAATGCATTCTCTATGGCAATAGCACAAACTTTGGCATGCACTAGTAACTACATACTTACACCTAGCAACCCCATTCTAGCCTACTTAGGTTCATCTTACGGTGGACATGTTTGCCTGAAAAGGAAACTTTGAAATGTTTCATAGTTTTAGAAATATAGTGCTTTCAAATTTGAGACATTTAACATGGGGCTCAATGGCAGCTCTATAGGCACGTCAAAAGTCACTTTCACCTAGAAACTCCATTCACACTTTTTATTATTCAGCTTACTGTGGAGACACATGCTGGAACCTTTTTTTATTTTTATGTTTTGTAGTTTATGAGTTATTCAACTTAAACGCCCAATGCATTCTCTATGGCAATAGCACAAACTTTGGCATGCACTAGTAACTACATACTTACACCTAGCAACCCCATTTTAGCCTACTTAGGTTCATCTTACGGTGGACATGTTTGCCTGAAAAGGAATCTTTGAAATGTTTCATAGTTTTAGAAATATAGTGCTTTCAAATTTGAGACATTTAACATGGGGCTCAATGGCAGCTCTATAGGCACGTCAAAAGTCACTTTCACCTAGAAACTCCATTCACACTTTTTATTATTCAGCTTACTGTGGAGACACATGCTGGAACTTTTTTTTATTTTTATGTTTTGTAGTTTATGAGTTATTTAACTTAAACGCCCAATGCATTCTCTATGGCAATAGCACAAACTTTGGCATGCACTAGTAACTACATACTTACACCTAGCAACCCCATTCTAGCCTACTTAGGTTCATCTTACGGTGGACATGTTTGCCTGAAAAGGAAACTTTTAAATGTTTCATAGTTTTAGAAATATAGTGCTTTCAAATTTGAGACATTTAACATGGGGCTCAATGGCAGCTCTATAGGCACGTCAAAAGTCACTTTCACCTAGAAACTCCATTCACACTTTTTATTATTCAGCTTACTGTGGAGACACATGCTGGAACTTTATTTTTATTTCTATGTTTTGTAGTTTATGAGTTATTTAACTTAAACGCCCAATGCATTCTCTATGGCAATAGCACAAACTTTGGCATGCTACTAGTCCTACATACTTACACCTATAGCAACCCCATTCTAGCCTACTTAGGTTCATCTTACGGTGGACATGTTTGCCTGAAAAGGAAACTTTGAAACGTTTCATAGTTTTAGAAATATAGTGCTTTCAAATTTGAGACATTTAACATGGGGCTCAATGGCAGCTCTATAGGCACGTCAAAAGTCACTTTCACCTAGAAACTCCATTCACACTTTTTATTATTCAGCTTACTGTGGAGACACATGCTGGAACTTTTTTTTATTTTTATGTTTTGTAGTTTATGAGTTATTTAACTTAAACGCCCAATGCATTCTCTATGGCAATAGCACAAACTTTGCCATGCTACTAGTCCTACATACTTACACCTAGCAACCCCATTCTAGCCTACTTAGGTTCATCTTACGGTGGACATGTTTGCCTGAAAAGGAAACTTTGAAATGTTTCATAGTTTTAGAAATATAGTGCTTTCAAATTTGAGACATTTAACATGGGGCTCAATGGCAGCCCTATAGGCACGTCAAAAGTCACTTTCACCTAGAAACTCCATTCACACTTTTTATTATTCAGCTTACTGTGGAGACACATGCTGGAACTTATTTTTATTTTTATGTTTTGTAGTTTATGAGTTATTCAACTTAAACGCCCAATGCATTCTCTATGGCAATAGCACAAACTTTGGCATGCACTAGTAACTACATACTTACACCTAGCAACCCCATTCTAGCCTACTTAGGTTCATCTTACGGTGGACATGTTTGCCTGAAAAGGAAACTTTGAAATGTTTCATAGTTTTAGAAATATAGTGCTTTCAAATTTGAGACATTTAACATGGGGCTCAATGGCAGCTCTATAGGCACGTCAAAAGTCACTTTCACCTAGAAACTCCATTCACACTTTTTATTATTCAGCTTACTGTGGAGACACATGCTGGAACTTTTTTTTATTTTTATGTTTTGTAGTTTATGAGTTATTTAACTTAAACGCCCAATGCATTCTCTATGGCAATAGCACAAACTTTGGCATGCACTAGTAACTACATACTTACACCTAGCAACCCCATTCTAGCCTACTTAGGTTCATCTTACGGTGGACATGTTTGCCTGAAAAGGAAACTTTGAAATGTTTCATAGTTTTAGAAATATAGTGCTTTCAAATTTGAGACATTTAACATGGGGCTCAATGGCAGCTCTATAGGCACGTCAAAAGTCACTTTCACCTAGAAACTCCATTCACACTTTTTATTATTCAGCTTACTGTGGAGACACATGCTGGAACCTTTTTTTATTTTTATGTTTTGTAGTTTATGAGTTATTCAACTTAAACGCCCAATGCATTCTCTATGGCAATAGCACAAACTTTGGCATGCACTAGTAACTACATACTTACACCTAGCAACCCCATTCTAGCCTACTTAGGTTCATCTTACGGTGGACATGTTTGCCTGAAAAGGAATCTTTGAAATGTTTCATAGTTTTAGAAATATAGTGCTTTCAAATTTGAGACATTTAACATGGGGCTCAATGGCAGCTCTATAGGCACGTCAAAAGTCACTTTCACCTAGAAACTCCATTCACACTTTTTATTATTCAGCTTACTGTGGAGACACATGCTGGAACTTTTTTTTATTTTTATGTTTTGTAGTTTATGAGTTATTTAACTTAAACGCCCAATGCATTCTCTATGGCAATAGCACAAACTTTGGCATGCACTAGTAACTACATACTTACACCTAGCAACCCCATTCTAGCCTACTTAGGTTCATCTTACGGTGGACATGTTTGCCTGAAAAGGAAACTTTGAAATGTTTCATAGTTTTAGAAATATAGTGCTTTCAAATTTGAGACATTTAACATGGGGCTCAATGGCAGCTCTATAGGCACGTCAAAAGTCACTTTCACCTAGAAACTCCATTCACACTTTTTATTATTCAGCTTACTGTGGAGACACATGCTGGAACTTTATTTTTATTTCTATGTTTTGTAGTTTATGAGTTATTTAACTTAAACGCCCAATGCATTCTCTATGGCAATAGCACAAACTTTGGCATGCTACTAGTCCTACATACTTACACCTATAGCAACCCCATTCTAGCCTACTTAGGTTCATCTTACGGTGGACATGTTTGCCTGAAAAGGAAACTTTGAAACGTTTCATAGTTTTAGAAATATAGTGCTTTCAAATTTGAGACATTTAACATGGGGCTCAATGGCAGCTCTATAGGCACGTCAAAAGTCACTTTCACCTAGAAACTCCATTCACACTTTTTATTATTCAGCTTACTGTGGAGACACATGCTGGAACTTTTTTTTATTTTTATGTTTTGTAGTTTATGAGTTATTTAACTTAAACGCCCAATGCATTCTCTATGGCAATAGCACAAACTTTGCCATGCTACTAGTCCTACATACTTACACCTAGCAACCCCATTCTAGCCTACTTAGGTTCATCTTACGGTGGACATGTTTGCCTGAAAAGGAAACTTTGAAATGTTTCATAGTTTTAGAAATATAGTGCTTTCAAATTTGAGACATTTAACATGGGGCTCAATGGCAGCCCTATAGGCACGTCAAAAGTCACTTTCACCTAGAAACTCCATTCACACTTTTTATTATTCAGCTTACTGTGGAGACACATGCTGGAACTTATTTTTATTTTTATGTTTTGTAGTTTATGAGTTATTCAACTTAAACGCCCAATGCATTCTCTATGGCAATAGCACAAACTTTGGCATGCACTAGTAACTACATACTTACACCTAGCAACCCCATTCTAGCCTACTTAGGTTCATCTTACGGTGGACATGTTTGCCTGAAAAGGAAACTTTGAAATGTTTCATAGTTTTAGAAATATAGTGCTTTCAAATTTGAGACATTTAACATGGGGCTCAATGGCAGCTCTATAGGCACGTCAAAAGTCACTTTCACCTAGAAACTCCATTCACACTTTTTATTATTCAGCTTACTGTGGAGACACATGCTGGAACTTTTTTTTATTTTTATGTTTTGTAGTTTATGAGTTATTTAACTTAAACGCCCAATGCATTCTCTATGGCAATAGCACAAACTTTGGCATGCACTAGTAACTACATACTTACACCTAGCAACCCCATTCTAGCCTACTTAGGTTCATCTTACGGTGGACATGTTTGCCTGAAAAGGAAACTTTGAAATGTTTCATAGTTTTAGAAATATAGTGCTTTCAAATTTGAGACATTTAACATGGGGCTCAATGGCAGCTCTATAGGCACGTCAAAAGTCACTTTCACCTAGAAACTCCATTCACACTTTTTATTATTCAGCTTACTGTGGAGACACATGCTGGAACCTTTTTTTATTTTTATGTTTTGTAGTTTATGAGTTATTCAACTTAAACGCCCAATGCATTCTCTATGGCAATAGCACAAACTTTGGCATGCACTAGTAACTACATACTTACACCTAGCAACCCCATTCTAGCCTACTTAGGTTCATCTTACGGTGGACATGTTTGCCTGAAAAGGAATCTTTGAAATGTTTCATAGTTTTAGAAATATAGTGCTTTCAAATTTGAGACATTTAACATGGGGCTCAATGGCAGCTCTATAGGCACGTCAAAAGTCACTTTCACCTAGAAACTCCATTCACACTTTTTATTATTCAGCTTACTGTGGAGACACATGCTGGAACTTTTTTTTATTTTTATGTTTTGTAGTTTATGAGTTATTTAACTTAAACGCCCAATGCATTCTCTATGGCAATAGCACAAACTTTGCCATGCTACTAGTCCTACATACTTACACCTAGCAACCCCATTCTAGCCTACTTAGGTTCATCTTACGGTGGACATGTTTGCCTGAAAAGGAAACTTTGAAATGTTTCATAGTTTTAGAAATATAGTGCTTTCAAATTTGAGACATTTAACATGGGGCTCAATGGCAGCTCTATAGGCACGTCAAAAGTCACTTTCACCTAGAAACGCCATTCACACTTTTTATTATTCAGCTTACTGTGGAGACACATGCTGGAACCTTTTTTTATTTGTATGTTTTGTAGTTTATGAGTTATTTAACTTAAACGCCCAATGCATTCTCTATGGCAATAGCACAAACTTTGGCATGCACTAGTAACTACATACTTACACCTAGCAACCCCATTCTAGCCTACTTAGGTTCATCTTACGGTGGACATGTTTGCCTGAAAAGGAAACTTTGAAATGTTTCATAGTTTTAGAAATATAGTGCTTTCAAATTTGAGACATTTAACATGGGGCTCAATGGCAGCTCTATAGGCACGTCAAAAGTCACTTTCACCTAGAAACTCCATTCACACTTTTTATTATTCAGCTTACTGTGGAGACACATGCTGGAACCTTTTTTTATTTTTATGTTTTGTAGTTTATGAGTTATTTAACTTAAACGCCCAATGCATTCTCTATGGCAATAGCACAAACTTTGGCATGCACTAGTAACTAAATACTTACATCTAGCAACCCCATTCTAGCCTACTTAGGTTCATCTTACGGTGGACATGTTTGCCTGAAAAGGAATCTTTGAAATGTTTCATAGTTTTAGAAATATAGTGCTTTCAAATTTGAGACATTTAACATGGGGCTCAATGGCAGCTCTATAGGCACGTCAAAAGTCACTTCCACCTAGAAACTCCATTCACACTTTTTATTATTCAGCTTACTGTGGAGACACATGCTGGAACTTTTTTTAATTTTTATGTTTTGTAGTTTATGAGTTATTTAACTTAAACGCCCAATGCATTCTCTATGGCAATAGCACAAACTTTGGCATGCACTAGTAACTACATACTTACACCTAGCAACCCCATTCTAGCCTACTTAGGTTCATCTTACGGTGGACATGTTTGCCTGAAAAGGAAACTTTGAAATGTTTCATAGTTTTAGAAATATAGTGCTTTCAAATTTGAGACATTTAACATGGGGCTCAATGGCAGCTCTATAGGCACGTCAAAAGTCACTTTCACCTAGAAACTCCATTCACACTTTTTATTATTCAGCTTACTGTGGAGACACATGCTGGAAGCTTTTTTTATTTTTATGTTTTGTAGTTTATGAGTTATTTAACTTAAACGCCCAATGCATTCTCTATGGCAATAGCACAAACTTTGGCATGCACTAGTAACTACATACTTACACCTAGCAACCCCATTCTAGCCTACTTAGGTTCATCTTACGGTGGACATGTTTGCCTGAAAAGGAAACTTTGAAATGTTTCATAGTTTTAGAAATATAGTGCTTTCAAATTTGAGACATTTAACATGGGGCTCAATGGCAGCTCTATAGGCACGTCAAAAGTCACTTTCACCTAGAAACTCCATTCACACTTTTTATTATTCAGCTTACTGTGGAGACACATGCTGGAACTTTTTTTTTTTTTTATGTTTTGTAGTTTATGAGTTATTTAACTTAAACGCCCAATGCATTCTCTATGGCAATAGCACAAACTTTGCCATGCTACTAGTAACTACATACTTACACCTAGCAACCCCATTCTAGCCTACTTAGGTTCATCTTACGGTGGACATGTTTGCCTGAAAAGGAATCTTTGAAATGTTTCATAGTTTTAGAAATATAGTGCTTTCAAATTTGAGACATTTAACATGGGGCTCAATGGCAGCTCTATAGGCACGTCAAAAGTCACTTTCACCTAGAAACTCCATTCACACTTTTTATTATTCAGCTTACTGTGGAGACACATGCTGGAACTTTTTTTTATTTTTATGTTTTGTAGTTTATGAGTTATTTAACTTAAACGCCCAATGCATTCTCTATGGCAATAGCACAAACTTTGGCATGCACTAGTAACTACATACTTACACCTAGCAACCCCATTCTAGCCTACTTAGGTTCATCTTACGGTGGACATGTTTGCCTGAAAAGGAAACTTTGAAATGTTTCATAGTTTTAGAAATATAGTGCTTTCAAATTTGAGACATTTAACATGGGGCTCAATGGCAGCTCTATAGGCACGTCAAAAGTCACTTTCACCTAGAAACTCCATTCACACTTTTTATTATTCAGCTTACTGTGGAGACACATGCTGGAAGCTTTTTTTATTTTTATGTTTTGTAGTTTATGAGTTATTTAACTTAAACGCCCAATGCATTCTCTATGGCAATAGCACAAACTTTGGCATGCACTAGTAACTACATACTTACACCTAGCAACCCCATTCTAGCCTACTTAGGTTCATCTTACGGTGGACATGTTTGCCTGAAAAGGAAACTTTGAAATGTTTCATAGTTTTAGAAATATAGTGCTTTCAAATTTGAGACATTTAACATGGGGCTCAATGGCAGCTCTATAGGCACGTCAAAAGTCACTTTCACCTAGAAACTCCATTCACACTTTTTAGTATTCAGCTTACTGTGGAGACACATGCTGGAACCTTTTTTTATTTGTATGTTTTGTAGTTTATGAGTTATTTAACTTAAACGCCCAATGCATTCTCTATGGCAATAGCACAAACTTTGGCATGCACTAGTAACTACATACTTACACCTAGCAACCCCATTCTAGCCTACTTAGGTTCATCTTACGGTGGACATGTTTGCCTGAAAAGGAATCTTTGAAATGTTTCATAGTTTTAGAAATATAGTGCTTTCAAATTTGAGACATTTAACATGGGGCTCAATGGCAGCTCTATAGGCACGTCAAAAGTCACTTTCACCTAGAAACTCCATTCACACTTTTTATTATTCAGCTTACTGTGGAGACACATGCTGGAACTTTTTTTTATTTTTATGTTTTGTAGTTTATGAGTTATTTAACTTAAACGCCCAATGCATTCTCTATGGCAATAGCACAAACTTTGGCATGCACTAGTAACTACATACTTACACCTAGCAACCCCATTCTAGCCTACTTAGGTTCATCTTACGGTGGACATGTTTGCCTGAAAAGGAAACTTTGAAATGTTTCATAGTTTTAGAAATATAGTGCTTTCAAATTTGAGACATTTAACATGGGGCTCAATGGCAGCTCTATAGGCACGTCAAAAGTCACTTTCACCTAGAAACTCCATTCACACTTTTTATTATTCAGCTTACTGTGGAGACACATGCTGGAACCTTTTTTTATTTGTATGTTTTGTAGTTTATGAGTTATTTAACTTAAACGCCCAATGCATTCTCTATGGCAATAGCACAAACTTTGGCATGCACTAGTAACTACATACTTACACCTAGCAACCCCATTCTAGCCTACTTAGGTTCATCTTACGGTGGACATGTTTGCCTGAAAAGGAAACTTTGAAATGTTTCATAGTTTTAGAAATATAGTGCTTTCAAATTTGAGACATTTAACATGGGGCTCAATGGCAGCTCTATAGGCACGTCAAAAGTCACTTTCACCTAGAAACTCCATTCACACTTTTTATTATTCAGCTTACTGTGGAGACACATGCTGGAACTTTATTTTTATTTCTATGTTTTGTAGTTTATGAGTTATTTAACTTAAACGCCCAATGCATTCTCTATGGCAATAGCACAAACTTTGGCATGCTACTAGTCCTACATACTTACACCTATAGCAACCCCATTCTAGCCTACTTAGGTTCATCTTACGGTGGACATGTTTGCCTGAAAAGGAAACTTTGAAACGTTTCATAGTTTTAGAAATATAGTGCTTTCAAATTTGAGACATTTAACATGGGGCTCAATGGCAGCTCTATAGGCACGTCAAAAGTCACTTTCACCTAGAAACTCCATTCACACTTTTTATTATTCAGCTTACTGTGGAGACACATGCTGGAACTTTTTTTTATTTTTATGTTTTGTAGTTTATGAGTTATTTAACTTAAACGCCCAATGCATTCTCTATGGCAATAGCACAAACTTTGCCATGCTACTAGTCCTACATACTTACACCTAGCAACCCCATTCTAGCCTACTTAGGTTCATCTTACGGTGGACATGTTTGCCTGAAAAGGAAACTTTGAAATGTTTCATAGTTTTAGAAATATAGTGCTTTCAAATTTGAGACATTTAACATGGGGCTCAATGGCAGCTCTATAGGCACGTCAAAAGTCACTTTCACCTAGAAACGCCATTCACACTTTTTATTATTCAGCTTACTGTGGAGACACATGCTGGAACCTTTTTTTATTTGTATGTTTTGTAGTTTATGAGTTATTTAACTTAAACGCCCAATGCATTCTCTATGGCAATAGCACAAACTTTGGCATGCACTAGTAACTACATACTTACACCTAGCAACCCCATTCTAGCCTACTTAGGTTCATCTTACGGTGGACATGTTTGCCTGAAAAGGAAACTTTGAAATGTTTCATAGTTTTAGAAATATAGTGCTTTCAAATTTGAGACATTTAACATGGGGCTCAATGGCAGCTCTATAGGCACGTCAAAAGTCACTTTCACCTAGAAACTCCATTCACACTTTTTATTATTCAGCTTACTGTGGAGACACATGCTGGAACTTTTTTTTTTTTTTATGTTTTGTAGTTTATGAGTTATTTAACTTAAACGCCCAATGCATTCTCTATGGCAATAGCACAAACTTTGGCATGCACTAGTAACTACATACTTACACCTAGCAACCCCATTCTAGCCTACTTAGGTTCATCTTACGGTGGACATGTTTGCCTGAAAAGGAAACTTTGAAATGTTTCATAGTTTTAGAAATATAGTGCTTTCAAATTTGAGACATTTAACATGGGGCTCAATGGCAGCTCTATAGGCACGTCAAAAGTCACTTTCACCTAGAAACTCCATTCACACTTTTTATTATTCAGCTTACTGTGGAGACACATGCTGGAACTTTTTTTTTTTTTTATGTTTTGTAGTTTATGAGTTATTTAACTTAAACGCCCAATGCATTCTCTATGGCAATAGCACAAACTTTGCCATGCTACTAGTAACTACATACTTACACCTAGCAACCCCATTCTAGCCTACTTAGGTTCATCTTACGGTGGACATGTTTGCCTGAAAAGGAATCTTTGAAATGTTTCATAGTTTTAGAAATATAGTGCTTTCAAATTTGAGACATTTAACATGGGGCTCAATGGCAGCTCTATAGGCACGTCAAAAGTCACTTTCACCTAGAAACTCCATTCACACTTTTTATTATTCAGCTTACTGTGGAGACACATGCTGGAACTTTTTTTTATTTTTATGTTTTGTAGTTTATGAGTTATTTAACTTAAACGCCCAATGCATTCTCTATGGCAATAGCACAAACTTTGGCATGCACTAGTAACTACATACTTACACCTAGCAACCCCATTCTAGCCTACTTAGGTTCATCTTACGGTGGACATGTTTGCCTGAAAAGGAAACTTTGAAATGTTTCATAGTTTTAGAAATATAGTGCTTTCAAATTTGAGACATTTAACATGGGGCTCAATGGCAGCTCTATAGGCACGTCAAAAGTCACTTTCACCTAGAAACTCCATTCACACTTTTTATTATTCAGCTTACTGTGGAGACACATGCTGGAAGCTTTTTTTATTTTTATGTTTTGTAGTTTATGAGTTATTTAACTTAAACGCCCAATGCATTCTCTATGGCAATAGCACAAACTTTGGCATGCACTAGTAACTACATACTTACACCTAGCAACCCCATTCTAGCCTACTTAGGTTCATCTTACGGTGGACATGTTTGCCTGAAAAGGAAACTTTGAAATGTTTCATAGTTTTAGAAATATAGTGCTTTCAAATTTGAGACATTTAACATGGGGCTCAATGGCAGCTCTATAGGCACGTCAAAAGTCACTTTCACCTAGAAACTCCATTCACACTTTTTAGTATTCAGCTTACTGTGGAGACACATGCTGGAACCTTTTTTTATTTGTATGTTTTGTAGTTTATGAGTTATTTAACTTAAACGCCCAATGCATTCTCTATGGCAATAGCACAAACTTTGGCATGCACTAGTAACTACATACTTACACCTAGCAACCCCATTCTAGCCTACTTAGGTTCATCTTACGGTGGACATGTTTGCCTGAAAAGGAATCTTTGAAATGTTTCATAGTTTTAGAAATATAGTGCTTTCAAATTTGAGACATTTAACATGGGGCTCAATGGCAGCTCTATAGGCACGTCAAAAGTCACTTTCACCTAGAAACTCCATTCACACTTTTTATTATTCAGCTTACTGTGGAGACACATGCTGGAACTTTTTTTTATTTTTATGTTTTGTAGTTTATGAGTTATTTAACTTAAACGCCCAATGCATTCTCTATGGCAATAGCACAAACTTTGGCATGCACTAGTAACTACATACTTACACCTAGCAACCCCATTCTAGCCTACTTAGGTTCATCTTACGGTGGACATGTTTGCCTGAAAAGGAAACTTTGAAATGTTTCATAGTTTTAGAAATATAGTGCTTTCAAATTTGAGACATTTAACATGGGGCTCAATGGCAGCTCTATAGGCACGTCAAAAGTCACTTTCACCTAGAAACTCCATTCACACTTTTTATTATTCAGCTTACTGTGGAGACACATGCTGGAACCTTTTTTTATTTGTATGTTTTGTAGTTTATGAGTTATTTAACTTAAACGCCCAATGCATTCTCTATGGCAATAGCACAAACTTTGGCATGCACTAGTAACTACATACTTACACCTAGCAACCCCATTCTAGCCTACTTAGGTTCATCTTACGGTGGACATGTTTGCCTGAAAAGGAAACTTTGAAATGTTTCATAGTTTTAGAAATATAGTGCTTTCAAATTTGAGACATTTAACATGGGGCTCAATGGCAGCTCTATAGGCACGTCAAAAGTCACTTTCACCTAGAAACTCCATTCACACTTTTTATTATTCAGCTTACTGTGGAGACACATGCTGGAACTTTATTTTTATTTCTATGTTTTGTAGTTTATGAGTTATTTAACTTAAACGCCCAATGCATTCTCTATGGCAATAGCACAAACTTTGGCATGCTACTAGTCCTACATACTTACACCTATAGCAACCCCATTCTAGCCTACTTAGGTTCATCTTACGGTGGACATGTTTGCCTGAAAAGGAAACTTTGAAACGTTTCATAGTTTTAGAAATATAGTGCTTTCAAATTTGAGACATTTAACATGGGGCTCAATGGCAGCTCTATAGGCACGTCAAAAGTCACTTTCACCTAGAAACTCCATTCACACTTTTTATTATTCAGCTTACTGTGGAGACACATGCTGGAACTTTTTTTTATTTTTATGTTTTGTAGTTTATGAGTTATTTAACTTAAACGCCCAATGCATTCTCTATGGCAATAGCACAAACTTTGCCATGCTACTAGTCCTACATACTTACACCTAGCAACCCCATTCTAGCCTACTTAGGTTCATCTTACGGTGGACATGTTTGCCTGAAAAGGAAACTTTGAAATGTTTCATAGTTTTAGAAATATAGTGCTTTCAAATTTGAGACATTTAACATGGGGCTCAATGGCAGCTCTATAGGCACGTCAAAAGTCACTTTCACCTAGAAACGCCATTCACACTTTTTATTATTCAGCTTACTGTGGAGACACATGCTGGAACCTTTTTTTATTTGTATGTTTTGTAGTTTATGAGTTATTTAACTTAAACGCCCAATGCATTCTCTATGGCAATAGCACAAACTTTGGCATGCACTAGTAACTACATACTTACACCTAGCAACCCCATTCTAGCCTACTTAGGTTCATCTTACGGTGGACATGTTTGCCTGAAAAGGAAACTTTGAAATGTTTCATAGTTTTAGAAATATAGTGCTTTCAAATTTGAGACATTTAACATGGGGCTCAATGGCAGCTCTATAGGCACGTCAAAAGTCACTTTCACCTAGAAACTCCATTCACACTTTTTATTATTCAGCTTACTGTGGAGACACATGCTGGAACCTTTTTTTATTTTTATGTTTTGTAGTTTATGAGTTATTTAACTTAAACGCCCAATGCATTCTCTATGGCAATAGCACAAACTTTGGCATGCACTAGTAACTAAATACTTACATCTAGCAACCCCATTCTAGCCTACTTAGGTTCATCTTACGGTGGACATGTTTGCCTGAAAAGGAATCTTTGAAATGTTTCATAGTTTTAGAAATATAGTGCTTTCAAATTTGAAACATTTAACATGGGGCTCAATGGCAGCTCTATAGGCACGTCAAAAGTCACTTTCACCTAGAAACTCCATTCACACTTTTTATTATTCAGCTTACTGTGGAGACACATGCTGGAACTTTTTTTAATTTTTATGTTTTGTAGTTTATGAGTTATTTAACTTAAACGCCCAATGCATTCTCTATGGCAATAGCACAAACTTTGGCATGCACTAGTAACTAAATACTTACATCTAGCAACCCCATTCTAGCCTACTTAGGTTCATCTTACGGTGGACATGTTTGCCTGAAAAGGAATCTTTGAAATGTTTCATAGTTTTAGAAATATAGTGCTTTCAAATTTGAAACATTTAACATGGGGCTCAATGGCAGCTCTATAGGCACGTCAAAAGTCACTTTCACCTAGAAACTCCATTCACACTTTTTATTATTCAGCTTACTGTGGAGACACATGCTGGAACTTTTTTTTAATTTTTATGTTTTGTAGTTTATGAGTTATTTAACTTAAACGCCCAATGCATTCTCTATGGCAATAGCACAAACTTTGGCATGCACTAGTAACTACATACTTACACCTAGCAACCCCATTCTAGCCTACTTAGGTTCATCTTACGGTGGACATGTTTGCCTGAAAAGGAAACTTTGAAATGTTTCATAGTTTTAGAAATATAGTGCTTTCAAATTTGAGACATTTAACATGGGGCTCAATGGCAGCTCTATAGGCACGTCAAAAGTCACTTTCACCTAGAAACTCCATTCACACTTTTTATTATTCAGCTTACTGTGGAGACACATGCTGGAAGCTTTTTTTATTTTTATGTTTTGTAGTTTATGAGTTATTTAACTTAAACGCCCAATGCATTCTCTATGGCAATAGCACAAACTTTGGCATGCACTAGTAACTACATACTTACACCTAGCAACCCCATTCTAGCCTACTTAGGTTCATCTTACGGTGGACATGTTTGCCTGAAAAGGAAACTTTGAAATGTTTCATAGTTTTAGAAATATAGTGCTTTCAAATTTGAGACATTTAACATGGGGCTCAATGGCAGCTCTATAGGCACGTCAAAAGTCACTTTCACCTAGAAACTCCATTCACACTTTTTATTATTCAGCTTACTGTGGAGACACATGCTGGAACTTTTTTTTTTTTTTTATGTTTTGTAGTTTATGAGTTATTTAACTTAAACGCCCAATGCATTCTCTATGGCAATAGCACAAACTTTGCCATGCTACTAGTAACTACATACTTACACCTAGCAACCCCATTCTAGCCTACTTAGGTTCATCTTACGGTGGACATGTTTGCCTGAAAAGGAATCTTTGAAATGTTTCATAGTTTTAGAAATATAGTGCTTTCAAATTTGAGACATTTAACATGGGGCTCAATGGCAGCTCTATAGGCACGTCAAAAGTCACTTTCACCTAGAAACTCCATTCACACTTTTTATTATTCAGCTTACTGTGGAGACACATGCTGGAACTTTTTTTTATTTTTATGTTTTGTAGTTTATGAGTTATTTAACTTAAACGCCCAATGCATTCTCTATGGCAATAGCACAAACTTTGGCATGCACTAGTAACTACATACTTACACCTAGCAACCCCATTCTAGCCTACTTAGGTTCATCTTACGGTGGACATGTTTGCCTGAAAAGGAAACTTTGAAATGTTTCATAGTTTTAGAAATATAGTGCTTTCAAATTTGAGACATTTAACATGGGGCTCAATGGCAGCTCTATAGGCACGTCAAAAGTCACTTTCACCTAGAAACTCCATTCACACTTTTTATTATTCAGCTTACTGTGGAGACACATGCTGGAAGCTTTTTTTATTTTTATGTTTTGTAGTTTATGAGTTATTTAACTTAAACGCCCAATGCATTCTCTATGGCA
This sequence comes from Protomyctophum parallelum, assembly GCF_964188405.1. Taxonomy (NCBI): domain Eukaryota; kingdom Metazoa; phylum Chordata; class Actinopteri; order Myctophiformes; family Myctophidae; genus Protomyctophum; species Protomyctophum parallelum. The sequence continues at coordinate 47,265,681 of NC_139701.1, read as the reverse complement.
ATAGCACAAACTTTGGCATGCACTAGTAACTACGTACATACTTACACCTAGCAACCCCATTCTAGCCTACTTAGGTTCATCTTACGGTGGACATGTTTGCCTGAAAAGGAAACTTTGAAATGTTTCATAGTTTTAGAAATATAGTGCTTTCAAATTTGAGACATTTAACATGGGGCTCAATGGCAGCTCTATAGGCACGTCAAAAGTCACTTTCACCTAGAAACTCCATTCACACTTTTTATTATTCAGCTTACTGTGGAGACACATGCTGGAACCTTTTTTTATTTGTATGTTTTGTAGTTTATGAGTTATTTAACTTAAACGCCCAATGCATTCTCTATGGCAATAGCACAAACTTTGGCATGCACTAGTAACTACATACTTACACCTAGCAACCCCATTCTAGCCTACTTAGGTTCATCTTACGGTGGACATGTTTGCCTGAAAAGGAATCTTTGAAATGTTTCATAGTTTTAGAAATATAGTGCTTTCAAATTTGAGACATTTAACATGGGGCTCAATGGCAGCTCTATAGGCACGTCAAAAGTCACTTTCACCTAGAAACTCCATTCACACTTTTTATTATTCAGCTTACTGTGGAGACACATGCTGGAACTTTTTTTTATTTTTATGTTTTGTAGTTTATGAGTTATTTAACTTAAACGCCCAATGCATTCTCTATGGCAATAGCACAAACTTTGGCATGCACTAGTAACTACATACTTACACCTAGCAACCCCATTCTAGCCTACTTAGGTTCATCTTACGGTGGACATGTTTGCCTGAAAAGGAAACTTTGAAATGTTTCATAGTTTTAGAAATATAGTGCTTTCAAATTTGAGACATTTAACATGGGGCTCAATGGCAGCTCTATAGGCACGTCAAAAGTCACTTTCACCTAGAAACTCCATTCACACTTTTTATTATTCAGCTTACTGTGGAGACACATGCTGGAACCTTTTTTTATTTGTATGTTTTGTAGTTTATGAGTTATTTAACTTAAACGCCCAATGCATTCTCTATGGCAATAGCACAAACTTTGGCATGCACTAGTAACTACAAACTTACACCTAGCAACCCCATTCTAGCCTACTTAGGTTCATCTTACGGTGGACATGTTTGCCTGAAAAGGAATCTTTGAAATGTTTCATAGTTTTAGAAATATAGTGCTTTCAAATTTGAGACATTTAACATGGGGCTCAATGGCAGCTCTATAGGCACGTCAAAAGTCACTTTCACCTAGAAACTCCATTCACACTTTTTATTATTCAGCTTACTGTGGAGACACATGCTGGAACTTTTTTTTATTTTTATGTTTTGTAGTTTATGAGTTATTTAACTTAAACGCCCAATGCATTCTCTATGGCAATAGCACAAACTTTGGCATGCACTAGTAACTACATACTTACACCTAGCAACCCCATTCTAGCCTACTTAGGTTCATCTTACGGTGGACATGTTTGCCTGAAAAGGAAACTTTGAAATGTTTCATAGTTTTAGAAATATAGTGCTTTCAAATTTGAGACATTTAACATGGGGCTCAATGGCAGCTCTATAGGCACGTCAAAAGTCACTTTCACCTAGAAACTCCATTCACACTTTTTATTATTCAGCTTACTGTGGAGACACATGCTGGAAGCTTTTTTTATTTTTATGTTTTGTAGTTTATGAGTTATTTAACTTAAACGCCCAATGCATTCTCTATGGCAATAGCACAAACTTTGGCATGCACTAGTAACTACATACTTACACCTAGCAACCCCATTCTAGCCTACTTAGGTTCATCTTACGGTGGACATGTTTGCCTGAAAAGGAAACTTTGAAATGTTTCATAGTTTTAGAAATATAGTGCTTTCAAATTTGAGACATTTAACATGGGGCTCAATGGCAGCTCTATAGGCACGTCAAAAGTCACTTTCACCTAGAAACTCCATTCACACTTTTTATTATTCAGCTTACTGTGGAGACACATCCTGGAACTTTTTTTTTATTTTTATGTTTTGTAGTTTATGAGTTATTCAACTTAAACGCCCAATGCATTCTCTATGGCAATAGCACAAACTTTGGCATGCTACTAGTCCTACATACTTACACCTAGCAACCCCATTCTAGCCTACTTAGGTTCATCTTACGGTGGACATGTTTGCCTGAAAAGGAAACTTTGAAATGTTTCATAGTTTTAGAAATATAGTGCTTTCAAATTTGAGACATTTAACATGGGGCTCAATGGCAGCTCTATAGGCACGTCAAAAGTCACTTTCACCTAGAAACTCCATTCACACTTTTTATTATTCAGCTTACTGTGGAGACACATGCTGGAACCTTTTTTTATTTTTATGTTTTGTAGTTTATGAGTTATTCAACTTAAACGCCCAATGCATTCTCTATGGCAATAGCACAAACTTTGCCATGCTACTAGTCCTACATACTTACACCTAGCAACCCCATTCTAGCCTACTTAGGTTCATCTTACGGTGGACATGTTTGCCTGAAAAGGAATCTTTGAAATGTTTCATAGTTTTAGAAATATAGTGCTTTCAAATTTGAGACATTTAACATGGGGCTCAATGGCAGCTCTATAGGCACGTCAAAAGTCACTTTCACCTAGAAACTCCATTCACACTTTTTATTATTCAGCTTACTGTGGAGACACATGCTGGAACCTTTTTTTATTTTTATGTTTTGTAGTTTATGAGTTATTTAACTTAAACGCCCAATGCATTCTCTATGGCAATAGCACAAACTTTGGCATGCACTAGTAACTATACTTACACCTAGCAACCCCATTCTAGCCTACTTAGGTTCATCTTACGGTGGACATGTTTGCCTGAAAAGGAATCTTTGAAATGTTTCATAGTTTTAGAAATATAGTGCTTTCAAATTTGAGACATTTAACATGGGGCTCAATGGCAGCTCTATAGGCACGTCAAAAGTCACTTTCACCTAGAAACTCCATTCACACTTTTTATTATTCAGCTTACTGTGGAGACACATGCTGGAACCTTTTTTTATTTTTATGTTTTGTAGTTTATGAGTTATTTAACTTAAACGCCCAATGCATTCTCTATGGCAATAGCACAAACTTTGGCATGCACTAGTAACTACATACTTACACCTAGCAACCCCATTCTAGCCTACTTAGGTTCATCTTACGGTGGACATGTTTGCCTGAAAAGGAATCTTTGAAATGTTTCATAGTTTTAGAAATATAGTGCTTTCAAATTTGAGACATTTAACATGGGGCTCAATGGCAGCTCTATAGGCACGTCAAAAGTCACTTTCACCTAGAAACTCCATTCACACTTTTTATTATTCAGCTTACTGTGGAGACACATGCTGGAACTTTTTTTTTTTTTTAATGTTTTGTAGTTTATGAGTTATTCAACTTAAACGCCCAATGCATTCTCTATGGCAATAGCACAAACTTTGCCATGCTACTAGTCCTACATACTTACACCTAGCAACCCCATTCTAGCCTACTTAGGTTCATCTTACGGTGGACATGTTTGCCTGAAAAGGAATCTTTGAAATGTTTCATAGTTTTAGAAATATAGTGCTTTCAAATTTGAGACATTTAACATGGGGCTCAATGGCAGCTCTATAGGCACGTCAAAAGTCACTTTCACCTAGAAACTCCATTCACACTTTTTATTATTCAGCTTACTGTGGAGACACATCCTGGAACTTTTTTTTTATTTTTATGTTTTGTAGTTTATGAGTTATTCAACTTAAACGCCCAATGCATTCTCTATGGCAATAGCACAAACTTTGGCATGCTACTAGTCCTACATACTTACACCTAGCAACCCCATTCTAGCCTACTTAGGTTCATCTTACGGTGGACATGTTTGCCTGAAAAGGAAACTTTGAAATGTTTCATAGTTTTAGAAATATAGTGCTTTCAAATTTGAGACATTTAACATGGGGCTCAATGGCAGCTCTATAGGCACGTCAAAAGTCACTTTCACCTAGAAACTCCATTCACACTTTTTATTATTCAGCTTACTGTGGAGACACATGCTGGAACCTTTTTTTATTTTTATGTTTTGTAGTTTATGAGTTATTCAACTTAAACGCCCAATGCATTCTCTATGGCAATAGCACAAACTTTGCCATGCTACTAGTCCTACATACTTACACCTAGCAACCCCATTCTAGCCTACTTAGGTTCATCTTACGGTGGACATGTTTGCCTGAAAAGGAATCTTTGAAATGTTTCATAGTTTTAGAAATATAGTGCTTTCAAATTTGAGACATTTAACATGGGGCTCAATGGCAGCTCTATAGGCACGTCAAAAGTCACTTTCACCTAGAAACTCCATTCACACTTTTTATTATTCAGCTTACTGTGGAGACACATGCTGGAACCTTTTTTTATTTTTATGTTTTGTAGTTTATGAGTTATTTAACTTAAACGCCCAATGCATTCTCTATGGCAATAGCACAAACTTTGGCATGCACTAGTAACTATACTTACACCTAGCAACCCCATTCTAGCCTACTTAGGTTCATCTTACGGTGGACATGTTTGCCTGAAAAGGAATCTTTGAAATGTTTCATAGTTTTAGAAATATAGTGCTTTCAAATTTGAGACATTTAACATGGGGCTCAATGGCAGCTCTATAGGCACGTCAAAAGTCACTTTCACCTAGAAACTCCATTCACACTTTTTATTATTCAGCTTACTGTGGAGACACATGCTGGAACCTTTTTTTATTTTTATGTTTTGTAGTTTATGAGTTATTTAACTTAAACGCCCAATGCATTCTCTATGGCAATAGCACAAACTTTGGCATGCACTAGTAACTACATACTTACACCTAGCAACCCCATTCTAGCCTACTTAGGTTCATCTTACGGTGGACATGTTTGCCTGAAAAGGAATCTTTGAAATGTTTCATAGTTTTAGAAATATAGTGCTTTCAAATTTGAGACATTTAACATGGGGCTCAATGGCAGCTCTATAGGCACGTCAAAAGTCACTTTCACCTAGAAACTCCATTCACACTTTTTATTATTCAGCTTACTGTGGAGACACATGCTGGAACTTTTTTTTTTTTTTAATGTTTTGTAGTTTATGAGTTATTTAACTTAAACGCCCAATGCATTCTCTATGGCAATAGCACAAACTTTGGCATGCACTAGTAACTACATACTTACACCTAGCAACCCCATTCTAGCCTACTTAGGTTCATCTTACGGTGGACATGTTTGCCTGAAAAGGAAACTTTGAAATGTTTCATAGTTTTAGAAATATAGTGCTTTCAAAGTTGAGACATTTAACATGGGGCTCAATGGCAGCTCTATAGGCACGTCAAAAGTCACTTTCACCTAGAAACTCCATTCACACTTTTTATTATTCAGCTTACTGTGGAGACACATGCTGGAACCTTTTTTTATTTTTATGTTTTGTAGTTTATGAGTTATTTAACTTAAACGCCCAATGCATTCTCTATGGCAATAGCACAAACTTTGGCATGCACTAGTAACTACATACTTACACCTAGCAACCCCATTCTAGCCTACTTAGGTTCATCTTACGGTGGACATGTTTGCCTGAAAAGGAATCTTTGAAATGTTTCATAGTTTTAGAAATATAGTGCTTTCAAATTTGAGACATTTAACATGGGGCTCAATGGCAGCTCTATAGGCACGTCAAAAGTCACTTTCACCTAGAAACTCCATTCACACTTTTTATTATTCAGCTTACTGTGGAGACACATGCTGGAACTTTTTTTTATTTTTATGTTTTGTAGTTTATGAGTTATTTAACTTAAACGCCCAATGCATTCTCTATGGCAATAGCACAAACTTTGGCATGCACTAGTAACTACATACTTACACCTAGCAACCCCATTCTAGCCTACTTAGGTTCATCTTACGGTGGACATGTTTGCCTGAAAAGGAAACTTTGAAATGTTTCATAGTTTTAGAAATATAGTGCTTTCAAATTTGAGACATTTAACATGGGACTCAATGGCAGCTCTATAGGCACGTCAAAAGTCACTTTCACCTAGAAACTCCATTCACACTTTTTATTATTCAGCTTACTGTGGAGACACATGCTGGAAGCTTTTTTTATTTTTATGTTTTGTAGTTTATGAGTTATTTAACTTAAACGCCCAATGCATTCTCTATGGCAATAGCACAAACTTTGGCATGCACTAGTAACTACATACTTACACCTAGCAACCCCATTCTAGCCTACTTAGGTTCATCTTACGGTGGACATGTTTGCCTGAAAAGGAAACTTTGAAATGTTTCATAGTTTTAGAAATATAGTGCTTTCAAATTTGATACATTTAACATGGGGCTCAATGGCAGCTCTATAGGCACGTCAAAAGTCACTTTCACCTAGAAACTCCATTCACACTTTTTATTATTCAGCTTACTGTGGAGACACATGCTGGAAGCTTTTTTTATTTTTATGTTTTGTAGTTTATGAGTTATTTAACTTAAACGCCCAATGCATTCTCTATGGCAATAGCACAAACTTTGGCATGCACTAGTAACTACATACTTACACCTAGCAACCCCATTCTAGCCTACTTAGGTTCATCTTACGGTGGACATGTTTGCCTGAAAAGGAAACTTTGAAATGTTTCATAGTTTTAGAAATATAGTGCTTTCAAATTTGAGACATTTAACATGGGGCTCAATGGCAGCTCTATAGGCACGTCAAAAGTCACTTTCACCTAGAAACTCCATTCACACTTTTTATTATTCAGCTTACTGTGGAGACACATCCTGGAACTTTTTTTTTATTTTTATGTTTTGTAGTTTATGAGTTATTCAACTTAAACGCCCAATGCATTCTCTATGGCAATAGCACAAACTTTGGCATGCTACTAGTCCTACATACTTACACCTAGCAACCCCATTCTAGCCTACTTAGGTTCATCTTACGGTGGACATGTTTGCCTGAAAAGGAAACTTTGAAATGTTTCATAGTTTTAGAAATATAGTGCTTTCAAATTTGAGACATTTAACATGGGGCTCAATGGCAGCTCTATAGGCACGTCAAAAGTCACTTTCACCTAGAAACTCCATTCACACTTTTTATTATTCAGCTTACTGTGGAGACACATGCTGGAACCTTTTTTTATTTTTATGTTTTGTAGTTTATGAGTTATTCAACTTAAACGCCCAATGCATTCTCTATGGCAATAGCACAAACTTTGCCATGCTACTAGTCCTACATACTTACACCTAGCAACCCCATTCTAGCCTACTTAGGTTCATCTTACGGTGGACATGTTTGCCTGAAAAGGAATCTTTGAAATGTTTCATAGTTTTAGAAATATAGTGCTTTCAAATTTGAGACATTTAACATGGGGCTCAATGGCAGCTCTATAGGCACGTCAAAAGTCACTTTCACCTAGAAACTCCATTCACACTTTTTATTATTCAGCTTACTGTGGAGACACATGCTGGAACCTTTTTTTATTTTTATGTTTTGTAGTTTATGAGTTATTTAACTTAAACGCCCAATGCATTCTCTATGGCAATAGCACAAACTTTGGCATGCACTAGTAACTACATACTTACACCTAGCAACCCCATTCTAGCCTACTTAGGTTCATCTTACGGTGGACATGTTTGCCTGAAAAGGAATCTTTGAAATGTTTCATAGTTTTAGAAATATAGTGCTTTCAAATTTGAGACATTTAACATGCGGCTCAATGGCAGCTCTATAGGCACGTCAAAAGTCACTTTCACCTAGAAACTCCATTCACACTTTTTATTATTCAGCTTACTGTGGAGACACATGCTGGAACTTTTTTTTATTTTTATGTTTTGTAGTTTATGAGTTATTTAACTTAAACGCCCAATGCATTCTCTATGGCAATAGCACAAACTTTGGCATGCACTAGTAACTACATACTTACACCTAGCAACCCCATTCTAGCCTACTTAGGTTCATCTTACGGTGGACATGTTTGCCTGAAAAGGAAACTTTGAAATGTTTCATAGTTTTAGAAATATAGTGCTTTCAAATTTGAGACATTTAACATGGGGCTCAATGGCAGCTCTATAGGCACGTCAAAAGTCACTTTCACCTAGAAACTCCATTCACACTTTTTATTATTCAGCTTACTGTGGAGACACATGCTGGAAGCTTTTTTTATTTTTATGTTTTGTAGTTTATGAGTTATTTAACTTAAACGCCCAATGCATTCTCTATGGCAATAGCACAAACTTTGGCATGCACTAGTAACTACATACTTACACCTAGCAACCCCATTCTAGCCTACTTAGGTTCATCTTACGGTGGACATGTTTGCCTGAAAAGGAAACTTTGAAATGTTTCATAGTTTTAGAAATATAGTGCTTTCAAATTTGAGACATTTAACATGGGGCTCAATGGCAGCTCTATAGGCACGTCAAAAGTCACTTTCACCTAGAAACTCCATTCACACTTTTTATTATTCAGCTTACTGTGGAGACACATCCTGGAACTTTTTTTTTATTTTTATGTTTTGTAGTTTATGAGTTATTCAACTTAAACGCCCAATGCATTCTCTATGGCAATAGCACAAACTTTGGCATGCTACTAGTCCTACATACTTACACCTAGCAACCCCATTCTAGCCTACTTAGGTTCATCTTACGGTGGACATGTTTGCCTGAAAAGGAAACTTTGAAATGTTTCATAGTTTTAGAAATATAGTGCTTTCAAATTTGAGACATTTAACATGGGGCTCAATGGCAGCTCTATAGGCACGTCAAAAGTCACTTTCACCTAGAAACTCCATTCACACTTTTTATTATTCAGCTTACTGTGGAGACACATGCTGGAACCTTTTTTTATTTTTATGTTTTGTAGTTTATGAGTTATTCAACTTAAACGCCCAATGCATTCTCTATGGCAATAGCACAAACTTTGCCATGCTACTAGTCCTACATACTTACACCTAGCAACCCCATTCTAGCCTACTTAGGTTCATCTTACGGTGGACATGTTTGCCTGAAAAGGAATCTTTGAAATGTTTCATAGTTTTAGAAATATAGTGCTTTCAAATTTGAGACATTTAACATGGGGCTCAATGGCAGCTCTATAGGCACGTCAAAAGTCACTTTCACCTAGAAACTCCATTCACACTTTTTATTATTCAGCTTACTGTGGAGACACATGCTGGAACCTTTTTTTATTTTTATGTTTTGTAGTTTATGAGTTATTTAACTTAAACGCCCAATGCATTCTCTATGGCAATAGCACAAACTTTGGCATGCACTAGTAACTACATACTTACACCTAGCAACCCCATTCTAGCCTACTTAGGTTCATCTTACGGTGGACATGTTTGCCTGAAAAGGAATCTTTGAAATGTTTCATAGTTTTAGAAATATAGTGCTTTCAAATTTGAGACATTTAACATGCGGCTCAATGGCAGCTCTATAGGCACGTCAAAAGTCACTTTCACCTAGAAACTCCATTCACACTTTTTATTATTCAGCTTACTGTGGAGACACATGCTGGAACTTTTTTTTATTTTTATGTTTTGTAGTTTATGAGTTATTTAACTTAAACGCCCAATGCATTCTCTATGGCAATAGCACAAACTTTGGCATGCACTAGTAACTACATACTTACACCTAGCAACCCCATTCTAGCCTACTTAGGTTCATCTTACGGTGGACATGTTTGCCTGAAAAGGAAACTTTGAAATGTTTCATAGTTTTAGAAATATAGTGCTTTCAAATTTGAGACATTTAACATGGGGCTCAATGGCAGCTCTATAGGCACGTCAAAAGTCACTTTCACCTAGAAACTCCATTCACACTTTTTATTATTCAGCTTACTGTGGAGACACATGCTGGAAGCTTTTTTTATTTTTATGTTTTGTAGTTTATGAGTTATTTAACTTAAACGCCCAATGCATTCTCTATGGCAATAGCACAAACTTTGGCATGCACTAGTAACTACATACTTACACCTAGCAACCCCATTCTAGCCTACTTAGGTTCATCTTACGGTGGACATGTTTGCCTGAAAAGGAAACTTTGAAATGTTTCATAGTTTTAGAAATATAGTGCTTTCAAATTTGAGACATTTAACATGGGGCTCAATGGCAGCTCTATAGGCACGTCAAAAGTCACTTTCACCTAGAAACTCCATTCACACTTTTTATTATTCAGCTTACTGTGGAGACACATCCTGGAACTTTTTTTTTATTTTTATGTTTTGTAGTTTATGAGTTATTCAACTTAAACGCCCAATGCATTCTCTATGGCAATAGCACAAACTTTGGCATGCTACTAGTCCTACATACTTACACCTAGCAACCCCATTCTAGCCTACTTAGGTTCATCTTACGGTGGACATGTTTGCCTGAAAAGGAAACTTTGAAATGTTTCATAGTTTTAGAAATATAGTGCTTTCAAATTTGAGACATTTAACATGGGGCTCAATGGCAGCTCTATAGGCACGTCAAAAGTCACTTTCACCTAGAAACTCCATTCACACTTTTTATTATTCAGCTTACTGTGGAGACACATACTGGAACCTTTTTTTATTTTTATGTTTTGTAGTTTATGAGTTATTCAACTTAAACGCCCAATGCATTCTCTATGGCAATAGCACAAACTTTGCCATGCTACTAGTCCTACATACTTACACCTAGCAACCCCATTCTAGCCTACTTAGGTTCATCTTACGGTGGACATGTTTGCCTGAAAAGGAATCTTTGAAATGTTTCATAGTTTTAGAAATATAGTGCTTTCAAATTTGAGACATTTAACATGGGGCTCAATGGCAGCTCTATAGGCACGTCAAAAGTCACTTTCACCTAGAAACTCCATTCACACTTTTTTATTATTCAGCTTACTGTGGAGACACATGCTGGAACCTTTTTTTATTTTTATGTTTTGTAGTTTATGAGTTATTTAACTTAAACGCCCAATGCATTCTCTATGGCAATAGCACAAACTTTGGCATGCACTAGTAACTACATACTTACACCTAGCAACCCCATTCTAGCCTACTTAGGTTCATCTTACGGTGGACATGTTTGCCTGAAAAGGAATCTTTGAAATGTTTCATAGTTTTAGAAATATAGTGCTTTCAAATTTGAGACATTTAACATGCGGCTCAATGGCAGCTCTATAGGCACGTCAAAAGTCACTTTCACCTAGAAACTCCATTCACACTTTTTATTATTCAGCTTACTGTGGAGACACATGCTGGAACTTTTTTTTATTTTTATGTTTTGTAGTTTATGAGTTATTTAACTTAAACGCCCAATGCATTCTCTATGGCAATAGCACAAACTTTGGCATGCACTAGTAACTACATACTTACACCTAGCAACCCCATTCTAGCCTACTTAGGTTCATCTTACGGTGGACATGTTTGCCTGAAAAGGAAACTTTGAAATGTTTCATAGTTTTAGAAATATAGTGCTTTCAAATTTGAGACATTTAACATGGGGCTCAATGGCAGCTCTATAGGCACGTCAAAAGTCACTTTCACCTAGAAACTCCATTCACACTTTTTATTATTCAGCTTACTGTGGAGACACATGCTGGAACCTTTTTTTATTTTTATGTTTTGTAGTTTATGAGTTATTCAACTTAAACGCCCAATGCATTCTCTATGGCAATAGCACAAACTTTGCCATGCTACTAGTCCTACATACTTACACCTAGCAACCCCATTCTAGCCTACTTAGGTTCATCTTACGGTGGACATGTTTGCCTGAAAAGGAATCTTTGAAATGTTTCATAGTTTTAGAAATATAGTGCTTTCAAATTTGAGACATTTAACATGGGGCTCAATGGCAGCTCTATAGGCACGTCAAAAGTCACTTTCACCTAGAAACTCCATTCACACTTTTTATTATTCAGCTTACTGTGGAGACACATGCTGGAACCTTTTTTTATTTTTATGTTTTGTAGTTTATGAGTTATTTAACTTAAACGCCCAATGCATTCTCTATGGCAATAGCACAAACTTTGGCATGCACTAGTAACTACATACTTACACCTAGCAACCCCATTCTAGCCTACTTAGGTTCATCTTACGGTGGACATGTTTGCCTGAAAAGGAATCTTTGAAATGTTTCATAGTTTTAGAAATATAGTGCTTTCAAATTTGAGACATTTAACATGGGGCTCAATGGCAGCTCTATAGGCACGTCAAAAGTCACTTTCACCTAGAAACTCCATTCACACTTTTTATTATTCAGCTTACTGTGGAGACACATGCTGGAACTTTTTTTTATTTTTATGTTTTGTAGTTTATGAGTTATTTAACTTAAACGCCCAATGCATTCTCTATGGCAATAGCACAAACTTTGGCATGCACTAGTAACTACATACTTACACCTAGCAACCCCATTCTAGCCTACTTAGGTTCATCTTACGGTGGACATGTTTGCCTGAAAAGGAAACTTTGAAATGTTTCATAGTTTTAGAAATATAGTGCTTTCAAATTTGAGACATTTAACATGGGACTCAATGGCAGCTCTATAGGCACGTCAAAAGTCACTTTCACCTAGAAACTCCATTCACACTTTTTATTATTCAGCTTACTGTGGAGACACATGCTGGAAGCTTTTTTTATTTTTATGTTTTGTAGTTTATGAGTTATTTAACTTAAACGCCCAATGCATTCTCTATGGCAATAGCACAAACTTTGGCATGCACTAGTAACTACATACTTACACCTAGCAACCCCATTCTAGCCTACTTAGGTTCATCTTACGGTGGACATGTTTGCCTGAAAAGGAAACTTTGAAATGTTTCATAGTTTTAGAAATATAGTGCTTTCAAATTTGATACATTTAACATGGGGCTCAATGGCAGCTCTATAGGCACGTCAAAAGTCACTTTCACCTAGAAACTCCATTCACACTTTTTATTATTCAGCTTACTGTGGAGACACATGCTGGAAGCTTTTTTTATTTTTATGTTTTGTAGTTTATGAGTTATTTAACTTAAACGCCCAATGCATTCTCTATGGCAATAGCACAAACTTTGGCATGCACTAGTAACTACATACTTACACCTAGCAACCCCATTCTAGCCTACTTAGGTTCATCTTACGGTGGACATGTTTGCCTGAAAAGGAAACTTTGAAATGTTTCATAGTTTTAGAAATATAGTGCTTTCAAATTTGAGACATTTAACATGGGGCTCAATGGCAGCTCTATAGGCACGTCAAAAGTCACTTTCACCTAGAAACTCCATTCACACTTTTTATTATTCAGCTTACTGTGGAGACACATCCTGGAACTTTTTTTTTATTTTTATGTTTTGTAGTTTATGAGTTATTCAACTTAAACGCCCAATGCATTCTCTATGGCAATAGCACAAACTTTGGCATGCTACTAGTCCTACATACTTACACCTAGCAACCCCATTCTAGCCTACTTAGGTTCATCTTACGGTGGACATGTTTGCCTGAAAAGGAAACTTTGAAATGTTTCATAGTTTTAGAAATATAGTGCTTTCAAATTTGAGACATTTAACATGGGGCTCAATGGCAGCTCTATAGGCACGTCAAAAGTCACTTTCACCTAGAAACTCCATTCACACTTTTTATTATTCAGCTTACTGTGGAGACACATGCTGGAACCTTTTTTTATTTTTATGTTTTGTAGTTTATGAGTTATTCAACTTAAACGCCCAATGCATTCTCTATGGCAATAGCACAAACTTTGCCATGCTACTAGTCCTACATACTTACACCTAGCAACCCCATTCTAGCCTACTTAGGTTCATCTTACGGTGGACATGTTTGCCTGAAAAGGAATCTTTGAAATGTTTCATAGTTTTAGAAATATAGTGCTTTCAAATTTGAGACATTTAACATGGGGCTCAATGGCAGCTCTATAGGCACGTCAAAAGTCACTTTCACCTAGAAACTCCATTCACACTTTTTATTATTCAGCTTACTGTGGAGACACATGCTGGAACCTTTTTTTATTTTTATGTTTTGTAGTTTATGAGTTATTTAACTTAAACGCCCAATGCATTCTCTATGGCAATAGCACAAACTTTGGCATGCACTAGTAACTACATACTTACACCTAGCAACCCCATTCTAGCCTACTTAGGTTCATCTTACGGTGGACATGTTTGCCTGAAAAGGAATCTTTGAAATGTTTCATAGTTTTAGAAATATAGTGCTTTCAAATTTGAGACATTTAACATGCGGCTCAATGGCAGCTCTATAGGCACGTCAAAAGTCACTTTCACCTAGAAACTCCATTCACACTTTTTATTATTCAGCTTACTGTGGAGACACATGCTGGAACTTTTTTTTATTTTTATGTTTTGTAGTTTATGAGTTATTTAACTTAAACGCCCAATGCATTCTCTATGGCAATAGCACAAACTTTGGCATGCACTAGTAACTACATACTTACACCTAGCAACCCCATTCTAGCCTACTTAGGTTCATCTTACGGTGGACATGTTTGCCTGAAAAGGAAACTTTGAAATGTTTCATAGTTTTAGAAATATAGTGCTTTCAAATTTGAGACATTTAACATGGGGCTCAATGGCAGCTCTATAGGCATGTCAAAAGTCACTTTCACCTAGAAACTCCATTCACACTTTTTATTATTCAGCTTACTGTGGAGACACATGCTGGAAGCTTTTTTTATTTTTATGTTTTGTAGTTTATGAGTTATTTAACTTAAACGCCCAATGCATTCTCTATGGCAATAGCACAAACTTTGGCATGCACTAGTAACTACATACTTACACCTAGCAACCCCATTCTAGCCTACTTAGGTTCATCTTACGGTGGACATGTTTGCCTGAAAAGGAAACTTTGAAATGTTTCATAGTTTTAGAAATATAGTGCTTTCAAATTTGAGACATTTAACATGGGGCTCAATGGCAGCTCTATAGGCACGTCAAAAGTCACTTTCACCTAGAAACTCCATTCACACTTTTTATTATTCAGCTTACTGTGGAGACACATCCTGGAACTTTTTTTTTATTTTTATGTTTTGTAGTTTATGAGTTATTCAACTTAAACGCCCAATGCATTCTCTATGGCAATAGCACAAACTTTGGCATGCTACTAGTCCTACATACTTACACCTAGCAACCCCATTCTAGCCTACTTAGGTTCATCTTACGGTGGACATGTTTGCCTGAAAAGGAAACTTTGAAATGTTTCATAGTTTTAGAAATATAGTGCTTTCAAATTTGAGACATTTAACATGGGGCTCAATGGCAGCTCTATAGGCACGTCAAAAGTCACTTTCACCTAGAAACTCCATTCACACTTTTTATTATTCAGCTTACTGTGGAGACACATGCTGGAACCTTTTTTTATTTTTATGTTTTGTAGTTTATGAGTTATTCAACTTAAACGCCCAATGCATTCTCTATGGCAATAGCACAAACTTTGCCATGCTACTAGTCCTACATACTTACACCTAGCAACCCCATTCTAGCCTACTTAGGTTCATCTTACGGTGGACATGTTTGCCTGAAAAGGAATCTTTGAAATGTTTCATAGTTTTAGAAATATAGTGCTTTCAAATTTGAGACATTTAACATGGGGCTCAATGGCAGCTCTATAGGCACGTCAAAAGTCACTTTCACCTAGAAACTCCATTCACACTTTTTATTATTCAGCTTACTGTGGAGACACATGCTGGAACCTTTTTTTATTTTTATGTTTTGTAGTTTATGAGTTATTTAACTTAAACGCCCAATGCATTCTCTATGGCAATAGCACAAACTTTGGCATGCACTAGTAACTACATACTTACACCTAGCAACCCCATTCTAGCCTACTTAGGTTCATCTTACGGTGGACATGTTTGCCTGAAAAGGAATCTTTGAAATGTTTCATAGTTTTAGAAATATAGTGCTTTCAAATTTGAGACATTTAACATGCGGCTCAATGGCAGCTCTATAGGCACGTCAAAAGTCACTTTCACCTAGAAACTCCATTCACACTTTTTATTATTCAGCTTACTGTGGAGACACATGCTGGAACTTTTTTTTATTTTTATGTTTTGTAGTTTATGAGTTATTTAACTTAAACGCCCAATGCATTCTCTATGGCAATAGCACAAACTTTGGCATGCACTAGTAACTACATACTTACACCTAGCAACCCCATTCTAGCCTACTTAGGTTCATCTTACGGTGGACATGTTTGCCTGAAAAGGAAACTTTGAAATGTTTCATAGTTTTAGAAATATAGTGCTTTCAAATTTGCGACATTTAACATGGGGCTCAATGGCAGCTCTATAGGCACGTCAAAAGTAACTTTCACCTAGAAACTCCATTCACACTTTTTATTATTCAGCTTACTGTGGAGACACATGCTGGAACTTTTTTTTTATTTTTATGTTTTGTAGTTTATGAGTTATTCAACTTAAACGCCCAATGCATTCTCTATGGCAATAGCACAAACTTTGGCATGCTACTAGTCCTACATACTTACACCTAGCAACCCCATTCTAGCCTACTTAGGTTCATCTTACGGTGGACATGTTTGCCTGAAAAGGAAACTTTGAAATGTTTCATAGTTTTAGAAATATAGTGCTTTCAAATTTGAGACATTTAACATGGGGCTCAATGGCAGCTCTATAGGCACGTCAAAAGTCACTTTCACCTAGAAACTCCATTCACACTTTTTATTATTCAGCTTACTGTGGAGACACATGCTGGAACCTTTTTTTTATTTTTATGTTTTGTAGTTTATGAGTTATTCAACTTAAACGCCCAATGCATTCTCTATGGCAGTGGTAACCAACCTTTTCAAGCCCAAGAGCCCATTTTATTCCCAATTGTAAGCCAAGATCTACCACTAAAACGTGTTAGAAAAAACACTTGTTTTTTTGCTATTTCTGACAGGCTCAATGCATGTGCACACATCCACACAAAGACTAAAGCTTAAATAAGAATAAAAACTTATAGTAAGTTATATTATCAATGTCAAATAATATTAAGACAAATGTATTAGAAATAAAAAATATTAGGACAAAAATACAAATAAACTTCTTTGTTGAGTTTTTTTTTTTAATAAAACAAAATGCAAAGGACATGAATTGCTTTTACAGCACAATATTTTGTTTCTCATTTCAATGAATATTCACATATTTGTAAAGTTTGAACGCCAACTTTTAACCAAACGTGGGAGAAACACTGTGCACGGCTGCACGCACAAATAAAGAGTGCACTCGCGCACGCACATGACGGATTATTATCGATCAAAACAATCCTTAGCGTCGCTTACAAAAGCATGTGTTGCACAGCATGAATGATAAGTAATCACCGACCTGGATGGATAAATATCAGTGGTCCATCCATTGTGTGACCTGATTAACGAGCAACGGTAGGCAGCCGAGTAAGTTAACAGCTTAGTAAATTAATAGTCTACCGTAGCTGTGTGTCAGATGTTCTGTCTGAAGCAGTCAAAGCCAAGGAGAATGTTACAATTTAATTCACAATCGAGCATCTTGCCCTGCATCGAATATCACATGATAGAACAGCAGGATAAAAACGGATAGTCTGTCTATCATCCATGCATGATGCATCCATGAGCTAAGCGTCAAACCCTGTCTAGGACCCACTTCCTTCAAAACTGTGGCTTTCTTGTTCAATAGTTAGAATCTTCAACTCTCACTGTGTCATGTTTTGACAGCGGCACTAAACATTTTGACAATTTGTCATAGTGATATTTATCCAGCCAGGTCGGTGATTACTTATCATTCATGCTTTTGTAAGCGACGCTAAGGATTGTTTTGATCGATAATAATCCGTCATGTGCGAGTGCCGAGTGCACTCTTTAGTTGTGCGTGCAGCCGTGCAGTGTTAAAAGTTGGCGTTCAAACTTTACAAATAATAATATTGAATAATATTCAACGTGTCGGGGACGCTATCGCTGCGTTCACTCTGATGCTCTGTGTGCTGCCTGCGAGCCGAGGGGAACAACAGACACACAGCACATGAGCACAGAGTGCTAAAAGGGGGAGGGCCGAGGGCGGTGCGGTGGAAGCAAGGGGAACAGATCTTCAAGCTGAAATGCATCGAGCCTCTACACGTTGTTTGAGCTTGTAGATCTGCTCTTTTTTTGCGAACGACATTCTGCTGTGTATTGGTAGTGGTGGCTGGCTGCCCGTCAGTCTGACACTTCGGGATCGACTTGAAAGGTTCCCGCGAGCTACTGGTAGCTCGCGAGCCCCTGGTTGGTTACCCCTGCTCTATGGCAATAGCACAAACTTTGCCATGCTACTAGTCCTACATACTTACACCTAGCAACCCCATTCTAGCCTACTTAGGTTCATCTTACGGTGGACATGTTTGCCTGAAAAGGAATCTTTGAAATGTTTCATAGTTTTAGAAATATAGTGCTTTCAAATTTGAGACATTTAACATGGGGCTCAATGGCAGCTCTATAGGCACGTCAAAAGTCACTTTCACCTAGAAACTCCATTCACACTTTTTATTATTCAGCTTACTGTGGAGACACATGCTGGAACCTTTTTTTATTTTTATGTTTTGTAGTTTATGAGTTATTTAACTTAAACGCCCAATGCATTCTCTATGGCAATAGCACAAACTTTGGCATGCACTAGTAACTACATACTTACACCTAGCAACCCCATTCTAGCCTACTTAGGTTCATCTTACGGTGGACATGTTTGCCTGAAAAGGAATCTTTGAAATGTTTCATAGTTTTAGAAATATAGTGCTTTCAAATTTGAGACATTTAACATGGGGCTCAATGGCAGCTCTATAGGCACGTCAAAAGTCACTTTCACCTAGAAACTCCATTCACACTTTTTATTATTCAGCTTACTGTGGAGACACATGCTGGAACTTTTTTTTATTTTTATGTTTTGTAGTTTATGAGTTATTTAACTTAAACGCCCAATGCATTCTCTATGGCAATAGCACAAACTTTGGCATGCACTAGTAACTACATACTTACACCTAGCAACCCCATTCTAGCCTACTTAGGTTCATCTTACGGTGGACATGTTTGCCTGAAAAGGAAACTTTGAAATGTTTCATAGTTTTAGAAATATAGTGCTTTCAAATTTGAGACATTTAACATGGGGCTCAATGGCAGCTCTATAGGCACGTCAAAAGTCACTTTCACCTAGAAACTCCATTCACACTTTTTATTATTCAGCTTACTGTGGAGACACATGCTGGAACTTTTTTTTATTTTTATGTTTTGTAGTTTATGAGTTATTTAACTTAAACGCCCAATGCATTCTCTATGGCAATAGCACAAACTTTGGCATGCACTAGTAACTACATACTTACACCTAGCAACCCCATTCTAGCCTACTTAGGTTCATCTTACGGTGGACATGTTTGCCTGAAAAGGAAACTTTGAAATGTTTCATAGTTTTAGAAATATAGTGCTTTCAAATTTGAGACATTTAACATGGGGCTCAATGGCAGCTCTATAGGCACGTCAAAAGTCACTTTCACCTAGAAACTCCATTCACACTTTTTATTATTCAGCTTACTGTGGAGACACATGCTGGAAGCTTTTTTTATTTTTATGTTTTGTAGTTTATGAGTTATTTAACTTAAACGCCCAATGCATTCTCTATGGCAATAGCACAAACTTTGGCATGCACTAGTAACTACATACTTACACCTAGCAACCCCATTCTAGCCTACTTAGGTTCATCTTACGGTGGACATGTTTGCCTGAAAAGGAAACTTTGAAATGTTTCATAGTTTTAGAAATATAGTGCTTTCAAATTTGAGACATTTAACATGGGGCTCAATGGCAGCTCTATAGGCACGTCAAAAGTCACTTTCACCTAGAAACTCCATTCACACTTTTTATTATTCAGCTTACTGTGGAGACACATCCTGGAACTTTTTTTTTATTTTTATGTTTTGTAGTTTATGAGTTATTCAACTTAAACGCCCAATGCATTCTCTATGGCAATAGCACAAACTTTGGCATGCTACTAGTCCTACATACTTACACCTAGCAACCCCATTCTAGCCTACTTAGGTTCATCTTACGGTGGACATGTTTGCCTGAAAAGGAAACTTTGAAATGTTTCATAGTTTTAGAAATATAGTGCTTTCAAATTTGAGACATTTAACATGGGGCTCAATGGCAGCTCTATAGGCATGTCAAAAGTCACTTTCACCTAGAAACTCCATTCACACTTTTTATTATTCAGCTTACTGTGGAGACACATGCTGGAACCTTTTTTTATTTTTATGTTTTGTAGTTTATGAGTTATTCAACTTAAACGCCCAATGCATTCTCTATGGCAATAGCACAAACTTTGCCATGCTACTAGTCCTACATACTTACACCTAGCAACCCCATTCTAGCCTACTTAGGTTCATCTTACGGTGGACATGTTTGCCTGAAAAGGAATCTTTGAAATGTTTCATAGTTTTAGAAATATAGTGCTTTCAAATTTGAGACATTTAACATGGGGCTCAATGGCAGCTCTATAGGCACGTCAAAAGTCACTTTCACCTAGAAACTCCATTCACACTTTTTATTATTCAGCTTACTGTGGAGACACATGCTGGAACCTTTTTTTATTTTTATGTTTTGTAGTTTATGAGTTATTTAACTTAAACGCCCAATGCATTCTCTATGGCAATAGCACAAACTTTGGCATGCACTAGTAACTACATACTTACACCTAGCAACCCCATTCTAGCCTACTTAGGTTCATCTTACGGTGGACATGTTTGCCTGAAAAGGAATCTTTGAAATGTTTCATAGTTTTAGAAATATAGTGCTTTCAAATTTGAGACATTTAACATGGGGCTCAAAGGCAGCTCTATAGGCACGTCAAAAGTCACTTTCACCTAGAAACTCCATTCACACTTTTTATTATTCAGCTTACTGTGGAGACACATGCTGGAACTTTTTTTTATTTTTATGTTTTGTAGTTTATGAGTTATTTAACTTAAACGCCCAATGCATTCTCTATGGCAATAGCACAAACTTTGGCATGCACTAGTAACTACATACTTACACCTAGCAACCCCATTCTAGCCTACTTAGGTTCATCTTACGGTGGACATGTTTGCCTGAAAAGGAAACTTTGAAATGTTTCATAGTTTTAGAAATATAGTGCTTTCAAATTTGAGATATTTAACATGGGGCTCAATGGCAGCTCTATAGGCACGTCAAAAGTCACTTTCACCTAGAAACTCCATTCACACTTTTTATTATTCAGTTTACTGTGGAGACACATGCTGGAACCTTTTTTTATTTTTATGTTTTGTAGTTTATGAGTTATTCAACTTAAACGCCCAATGCATTCTCTATGGCAATAGCACAAACTTTGCCATGCTACTAGTCCTACATACTTACACCTAGCAACCCCATTCTAGCCTACTTAGGTTCATCTTACGGTGGACATGTTTGCCTGAAAAGGAATCTTTGAAATGTTTCATAGTTTTAGAAATATAGTGCTTTCAAATTTGAGACATTTAACATGGGGCTCAATGGCAGCTCTATAGGCACGTCAAAAGTCACTTTCACCTAGAAACTCCATTCACACTTTTTATTATTCAGCTTACTGTGGAGACACATGCTGGAACCTTTTTTTATTTTTATGTTTTGTAGTTTATGAGTTATTTAACTTAAACGCCCAATGCATTCTCTATGGCAATAGCACAAACTTTGGCATGCACTAGTAACTACATACTTACACCTAGCAACCCCATTCTAGCCTACTTAGGTTCATCTTACGGTGGACATGTTTGCCTGAAAAGGAATCTTTGAAATGTTTCATAGTTTTAGAAATATAGTGCTTTCAAATTTGAGACATTTAACATGGGGCTCAATGGCAGCTCTATAGGCACGTCAAAAGTCACTTTCACCTAGAAACTCCATTCACACTTTTTATTATTCAGCTTACTGTGGAGACACATGCTGGAACTTTTTTTTATTTTTATGTTTTGTAGTTTATGAGTTATTTAACTTAAACGCCCAATGCATTCTCTATGGCAATAGCACAAACTTTGGCATGCACTAGTAACTACATACTTACACCTAGCAACCCCATTCTAGCCTACTTAGGTTCATCTTACGGTGGACATGTTTGCCTGAAAAGGAAACTTTGAAATGTTTCATAGTTTTAGAAATATAGTGCTTTCAAATTTGAGACATTTAACATGGGGCTCAATGGCAGCTCTATAGGCACGTCAAAAGTCACTTTCACCTAGAAACTCCATTCACACTTTTTATTATTCAGCTTACTGTGGAGACACATGCTGGAAGCTTTTTTTATTTTTATGTTTTGTAGTTTATGAGTTATTTAACTTAAACGCCCAATGCATTCTCTATGGCAATAGCACAAACTTTGGCATGCACTAGTAACTACATACTTACACCTAGCAACCCCATTCTAGCCTACTTAGGTTCATCTTACGGTGGACATGTTTGCCTGAAAAGGAAACTTTGAAATGTTTCATAGTTTTAGAAATATAGTGCTTTCAAATTTGAGACATTTAACATGGGGCTCAATGGCAGCTCTATAGGCACGTCAAAAGTCACTTTCACCTAGAAACTCCATTCACACTTTTTATTATTCCGCTTACTGTGGAGACACATCCTGGAACTTTTTTTTTATTTTTATGTTTTGTAGTTTATGAGTTATTCAACTTAAACGCCCAATGCATTCTCTATGGCAATAGCACAAACTTTGGCATGCTACTAGTCCTACATACTTACACCTAGCAACCCCATTCTAGCCTACTTAGGTTCATCTTACGGTGGACATGTTTGCCTGAAAAGGAAACTTTGAAATGTTTCATAGTTTTAGAAATATAGTGCTTTCAAATTTGAGACATTTAACATGGGGCTCAATGGCAGCTCTATAGGCACGTCAAAAGTCACTTTCACCTAGAAACTCCATTCACACTTTTTATTATTCAGCTTACTGTGGAGACACATGCTGGAACCTTTTTTTATTTTTATGTTTTGTAGTTTATGAGTTATTCAACTTAAACGCCCAATGCATTCTCTATGGCAATAGCACAAACTTTGCCATGCTACTAGTCCTACATACTTACACCTAGCAACCCCATTCTAGCCTACTTAGGTTCATCTTACGGTGGACATGTTTGCCTGAAAAGGAATCTTTGAAATGTTTCATAGTTTTAGAAATATAGTGCTTTCAAATTTGAGACATTTAACATGGGGCTCAATGGCAGCTCTATAGGCACGTCAAAAGTCACTTTCACCTAGAAACTCCATTCACACTTTTTATTATTCAGCTTACTGTGGAGACACATGCTGGAACCTTTTTTTATTTTTATGTTTTGTAGTTTATGAGTTATTTAACTTAAACGCCCAATGCATTCTCTATGGCAATAGCACAAACTTTGGCATGCACTAGTAACTACATACTTACACCTAGCAACCCCATTCTAGCCTACTTAGGTTCATCTTACGGTGGACATGTTTGCCTGAAAAGGAATCTTTGAAATGTTTCATAGTTTTAGAAATATAGTGCTTTCAAATTTGAGACATTTAACATGGGGCTCAATGGCAGCTCTATAGGCACGTCAAAAGTCACTTTCACCTAGAAACTCCATTCACACTTTTTATTATTCAGCTTACTGTGGAGACACATGCTGGAACTTTTTTTTATTTTTATGTTTTGTAGTTTATGAGTTATTTAACTTAAACGCCCAATGCATTCTCTATGGCAATAGCACAAACTTTGGCATGCACTAGTAACTACATACTTACACCTAGCAACCCCATTCTAGCCTACTTAGGTTCATCTTACGGTGGACATGTTTGCCTGAAAAGGAAACTTTGAAATGTTTCATAGTTTTAGAAATATAGTGCTTTCAAATTTGAGACATTTAACATGGGGCTCAATGGCAGCTCTATAGGCACGTCAAAAGTCACTTTCACCTAGAAACTCCATTCACACTTTTTATTATTCAGCTTACTGTGGAGACACATGCTGGAACTTTTTTTTATTTTTATGTTTTGTAGTTTATGAGTTATTTAACTTAAACGCCCAATGCATTCTCTATGGCAATAGCACAAACTTTGGCATGCACTAGTAACTACATACTTACACCTAGCAACCCCATTCTAGCCTACTTAGGTTCATCTTACGGTGGACATGTTTGCCTGAAAAGGAAACTTTGAAATGTTTCATAGTTTTAGAAATATAGTGCTTTCAAATTTGAGACATTTAACATGGGGCTCAATGGCAGCTCTATAGGCACGTCAAAAGTCACTTTCACCTAGAAACTCCATTCACACTTTTTATTATTCAGCTTACTGTGGAGACACATGCTGGAAGCTTTTTTTATTTTTATGTTTTGTAGTTTATGAGTTATTTAACTTAAACGCCCAATGCATTCTCTATGGCAATAGCACAAACTTTGGCATGCACTAGTAACTACATACTTACACCTAGCAACCCCATTCTAGCCTACTTAGGTTCATCTTACGGTGGACATGTTTGCCTGAAAAGGAAACTTTGAAATGTTTCATAGTTTTAGAAATATAGTGCTTTCAAATTTGAGACATTTAACATGGGGCTCAATGGCAGCTCTATAGGCACGTCAAAAGTCACTTTCACCTAGAAACTCCATTCACACTTTTTATTATTCAGCTTACTGTGGAGACACATCCTGGAACTTTTTTTTTATTTTTATGTTTTGTAGTTTATGAGTTATTCAACTTAAACGCCCAATGCATTCTCTATGGCAATAGCACAAACTTTGGCATGCTACTAGTCCTACATACTTACACCTAGCAACCCCATTCTAGCCTACTTAGGTTCATCTTACGGTGGACATGTTTGCCTGAAAAGGAAACTTTGAAATGTTTCATAGTTTTAGAAATATAGTGCTTTCAAATTTGAGACATTTAACATGGGGCTCAATGGCAGCTCTATAGGCATGTCAAAAGTCACTTTCACCTAGAAACTCCATTCACACTTTTTATTATTCAGCTTACTGTGGAGACACATGCTGGAACCTTTTTTTATTTTTATGTTTTGTAGTTTATGAGTTATTCAACTTAAACGCCCAATGCATTCTCTATGGCAATAGCACAAACTTTGCCATGCTACTAGTCCTACATACTTACACCTAGCAACCCCATTCTAGCCTACTTAGGTTCATCTTACGGTGGACATGTTTGCCTGAAAAGGAATCTTTGAAATGTTTCATAGTTTTAGAAATATAGTGCTTTCAAATTTGAGACATTTAACATGGGGCTCAATGGCAGCTCTATAGGCACGTCAAAAGTCACTTTCACCTAGAAACTCCATTCACACTTTTTATTATTCAGCTTACTGTGGAGACACATGCTGGAACCTTTTTTTATTTTTATGTTTTGTAGTTTATGAGTTATTTAACTTAAACGCCCAATGCATTCTCTATGGCAATAGCACAAACTTTGGCATGCACTAGTAACTACATACTTACACCTAGCAACCCCATTCTAGCCTACTTAGGTTCATCTTACGGTGGACATGTTTGCCTGAAAAGGAATCTTTGAAATGTTTCATAGTTTTAGAAATATAGTGCTTTCAAATTTGAGACATTTAACATGGGGCTCAAAGGCAGCTCTATAGGCACGTCAAAAGTCACTTTCACCTAGAAACTCCATTCACACTTTTTATTATTCAGCTTACTGTGGAGACACATGCTGGAACTTTTTTTTATTTTTATGTTTTGTAGTTTATGAGTTATTTAACTTAAACGCCCAATGCATTCTCTATGGCAATAGCACAAACTTTGGCATGCACTAGTAACTACATACTTACACCTAGCAACCCCATTCTAGCCTACTTAGGTTCATCTTACGGTGGACATGTTTGCCTGAAAAGGAAACTTTGAAATGTTTCATAGTTTTAGAAATATAGTGCTTTCAAATTTGAGATATTTAACATGGGGCTCAATGGCAGCTCTATAGGCACGTCAAAAGTCACTTTCACCTAGAAACTCCATTCACACTTTTTATTATTCAGTTTACTGTGGAGACACATGCTGGAACCTTTTTTTATTTTTATGTTTTGTAGTTTATGAGTTATTCAACTTAAACGCCCAATGCATTCTCTATGGCAATAGCACAAACTTTGCCATGCTACTAGTCCTACATACTTACACCTAGCAACCCCATTCTAGCCTACTTAGGTTCATCTTACGGTGGACATGTTTGCCTGAAAAGGAATCTTTGAAATGTTTCATAGTTTTAGAAATATAGTGCTTTCAAATTTGAGACATTTAACATGGGGCTCAATGGCAGCTCTATAGGCACGTCAAAAGTCACTTTCACCTAGAAACTCCATTCACACTTTTTATTATTCAGCTTACTGTGGAGACACATGCTGGAACCTTTTTTTATTTTTATGTTTTGTAGTTTATGAGTTATTTAACTTAAACGCCCAATGCATTCTCTATGGCAATAGCACAAACTTTGGCATGCACTAGTAACTACATACTTACACCTAGCAACCCCATTCTAGCCTACTTAGGTTCATCTTACGGTGGACATGTTTGCCTGAAAAGGAATCTTTGAAATGTTTCATAGTTTTAGAAATATAGTGCTTTCAAATTTGAGACATTTAACATGGGGCTCAATGGCAGCTCTATAGGCACGTCAAAAGTCACTTTCACCTAGAAACTCCATTCACACTTTTTATTATTCAGCTTACTGTGGAGACACATGCTGGAACTTTTTTTTATTTTTATGTTTTGTAGTTTATGAGTTATTTAACTTAAACGCCCAATGCATTCTCTATGGCAATAGCACAAACTTTGGCATGCACTAGTAACTACATACTTACACCTAGCAACCCCATTCTAGCCTACTTAGGTTCATCTTACGGTGGACATGTTTGCCTGAAAAGGAAACTTTGAAATGTTTCATAGTTTTAGAAATATAGTGCTTTCAAATTTGAGACATTTAACATGGGGCTCAATGGCAGCTCTATAGGCACGTCAAAAGTCACTTTCACCTAGAAACTCCATTCACACTTTTTATTATTCAGCTTACTGTGGAGACACATGCTGGAAGCTTTTTTTATTTTTATGTTTTGTAGTTTATGAGTTATTTAACTTAAACGCCCAATGCATTCTCTATGGCAATAGCACAAACTTTGGCATGCACTAGTAACTACATACTTACACCTAGCAACCCCATTCTAGCCTACTTAGGTTCATCTTACGGTGGACATGTTTGCCTGAAAAGGAAACTTTGAAATGTTTCATAGTTTTAGAAATATAGTGCTTTCAAATTTGAGACATTTAACATGGGGCTCAATGGCAGCTCTATAGGCACGTCAAAAGTCACTTTCACCTAGAAACTCCATTCACACTTTTTATTATTCAGCTTACTGTGGAGACACATCCTGGAACTTTTTTTTTATTTTTATGTTTTGTAGTTTATGAGTTATTCAACTTAAACGCCCAATGCATTCTCTATGGCAATAGCACAAACTTTGGCATGCTACTAGTCCTACATACTTACACCTAGCAACCCCATTCTAGCCTACTTAGGTTCATCTTACGGTGGACATGTTTGCCTGAAAAGGAAACTTTGAAATGTTTCATAGTTTTAGAAATATAGTGCTTTCAAATTTGAGACATTTAACATGGGGCTCAATGGCAGCTCTATAGGCACGTCAAAAGTCACTTTCACCTAGAAACTCCATTCACACTTTTTATTATTCAGCTTACTGTGGAGACACATGCTGGAACCTTTTTTTATTTTTATGTTTTGTAGTTTATGAGTTATTCAACTTAAACGCCCAATGCATTCTCTATGGCAATAGCACAAACTTTGCCATGCTACTAGTCCTACATACTTACACCTAGCAACCCCATTCTAGCCTACTTAGGTTCATCTTACGGTGGACATGTTTGCCTGAAAAGGAATCTTTGAAATGTTTCATAGTTTTAGAAATATAGTGCTTTCAAATTTGAGACATTTAACATGGGGCTCAATGGCAGCTCTATAGGCACGTCAAAAGTCACTTTCACCTAGAAACTCCATTCACACTTTTTATTATTCAGCTTACTGTGGAGACACATGCTGGAACTTTTTTTTATTTTTATGTTTTGTAGTTTATGAGTTATTTAACTTAAACGCCCAATGCATTCTCTATGGCAATAGCACAAACTTTGGCATGCACTAGTAACTACATACTTACACCTAGCAACCCCATTCTAGCCTACTTAGGTTCATCTTACGGTGGACATGTTTGCCTGAAAAGGAAACTTTGAAATGTTTCATAGTTTTAGAAATATAGTGCTTTCAAATTTGAGACATTTAACATGGGGCTCAATGGCAGCTCTATAGGCACGTCAAAAGTCACTTTCACCTAGAAACTCCATTCACACTTTTTATTATTCAGCTTACTGTGGAGACACATGCTGGAACTTTTTTTTATTTTTATGTTTTGTAGTTTATGAGTTATTTAACTTAAATGCCCAATGCATTCTCTATGGCAATAGCACAAACTTTGGCATGCACTAGTAACTACATACTTACACCTAGCAACCCCATTCTAGCCTACTTAGGTTCATCTTACGGTGGACATGTTTGCCTGAAAAGGAAACTTTGAAATGTTTCATAGTTTTAGAAATATAGTGCTTTCAAATTTGAGACATTTAACATGGGGCTCAATGGCAGCTCTATAGGCACGTCAAAAGTCACTTTCACCTAGAAACTCCATTCACACTTTTTATTATTCAGCTTACTGTGGAGACACATGCTGGAAGCTTTTTTTATTTTTATGTTTTGTAGTTTATGAGTTATTTAACTTAAACGCCCAATGCATTCTCTATGGCAATAGCACAAACTTTGGCATGCACTAGTAACTACATACTTACACCTAGCAACCCCATTCTAGCCTACTTAGGTTCATCTTACGGTGGACATGTTTGCCTGAAAAGGAAACTTTGAAATGTTTCATAGTTTTAGAAATATAGTGCTTTCAAATTTGAGACATTTAACATGGGGCTCAATGGCAGCTCTATAGGCACGTCAAAAGTCACTTTCACCTAGAAACTCCATTCACACTTTTTATTATTCAGCTTACTGTGGAGACACATCCTGGAACTTTTTTTTTATTTTTATGTTTTGTAGTTTATGAGTTATTCAACTTAAACGCCCAATGCATTCTCTATGGCAATAGCACAAACTTTGGCATGCTACTAGTCCTACATACTTACACCTAGCAACCCCATTCTAGCCTACTTAGGTTCATCTTACGGTGGACATGTTTGCCTGAAAAGGAAACTTTGAAATGTTTCATAGTTTTAGAAATATAGTGCTTTCAAATTTGAGACATTTAACATGGGGCTCAATGGCAGCTCTATAGGCACGTCAAAAGTCACTTTCACCTAGAAACTCCATTCACACTTTTTATTATTCAGCTTACTGTGGAGACACATGCTGGAACCTTTTTTTATTTTTATGTTTTGTAGTTTATGAGTTATTCAACTTAAACGCCCAATGCATTCTCTATGGCAATAGCACAAACTTTGCCATGCTACTAGTCCTACATACTTACACCTAGCAACCCCATTCTAGCCTACTTAGGTTCATCTTACGGTGGACATGTTTGCCTGAAAAGGAATCTTTGAAATGTTTCATAGTTTTAGAAATATAGTGCTTTCAAATTTGAGACATTTAACATGGGGCTCAATGGCAGCTCTATAGGCACGTCAAAAGTCACTTTCACCTAGAAACTCCATTCACACTTTTTATTATTCAGCTTACTGTGGAGACACATGCTGGAACCTTTTTTTATTTTTATGTTTTGTAGTTTATGAGTTATTTAACTTAAACGCCCAATGCATTCTCTATGGCAATAGCACAAACTTTGGCATGCACTAGTAACTACATACTTACACCTAGCAACCCCATTCTAGCCTACTTAGGTTCATCTTACGGTGGACATGTTTGCCTGAAAAGGAATCTTTGAAATGTTTCATAGTTTTAGAAATATAGTGCTTTCAAATTTGAGACATTTAACATGGGGCTCAATGGCAGCTCTATAGGCACGTCAAAAGTCACTTTCACCTAGAAACTCCATTCACACTTTTTATTATTCAGCTTACTGTGGAGACACATGCTGGAACTTTTTTTTATTTTTATGTTTTGTAGTTTATGAGTTATTTAACTTAAACGCCCAATGCATTCTCTATGGCAATAGCACAAACTTTGGCATGCACTAGTAACTACATACTTACACCTAGCAACCCCATTCTAGCCTACTTAGGTTCATCTTACGGTGGACATGTTTGCCTGAAAAGGAAACTTTGAAATGTTTCATAGTTTTAGAAATATAGTGCTTTCAAATTTGAGACATTTAACATGGGGCTCAATGGCAGCTCTATAGGCACGTCAAAAGTCACTTTCACCTAGAAACTCCATTCACACTTTTTATTATTCAGCTTACTGTGGAGACACATGCTGGAAGCTTTTTTTATTTTTATGTTTTGTAGTTTATGAGTTATTTAACTTAAACGCCCAATGCATTCTCTATGGCAATAGCACAAACTTTGGCATGCACTAGTAACTACATACTTACACCTAGCAACCCCATTCTAGCCTACTTAGGTTCATCTTACGGTGGACATGTTTGCCTGAAAAGGAAACTTTGAAATGTTTCATAGTTTTAGAAATATAGTGCTTTCAAATTTGAGACATTTAACATGGGGCTCAATGGCAGCTCTATAGGCACGTCAAAAGTCACTTTCACCTAGAAACTCCATTCACACTTTTTATTATTCAGCTTACTGTGGAGACACATCCTGGAACTTTTTTTTTATTTTTATGTTTTGTAGTTTATGAGTTATTCAACTTAAACGCCCAATGCATTCTCTATGGCAATAGCACAAACTTTGGCATGCTACTAGTCCTACATACTTACACCTAGCAACCCCATTCTAGCCTACTTAGGTTCATCTTACGGTGGACATGTTTGCCTGAAAAGGAAACTTTGAAATGTTTCATAGTTTTAGAAATATAGTGCTTTCAAATTTGAGACATTTAACATGGGGCTCAATGGCAGCTCTATAGGCACGTCAAAAGTCACTTTCACCTAGAAACTCCATTCACACTTTTTATTATTCAGCTTACTGTGGAGACACATGCTGGAACCTTTTTTTATTTTTATGTTTTGTAGTTTATGAGTTATTCAACTTAAACGCCCAATGCATTCTCTATGGCAATAGCACAAACTTTGCCATGCTACTAGTCCTACATACTTACACCTAGCAACCCCATTCTAGCCTACTTAGGTTCATCTTACGGTGGACATGTTTGCCTGAAAAGGAATCTTTGAAATGTTTCATAGTTTTAGAAATATAGTGCTTTCAAATTTGAGACATTTAACATGGGGCTCAATGGCAGCTCTATAGGCACGTCAAAAGTCACTTTCACCTAGAAACTCCATTCACACTTTTTATTATTCAGCTTACTGTGGAGACACATGCTGGAACCTTTTTTTATTTGTATGTTTTGTAGTTTATGAGTTATTTAACTTAAACGCCCAATGCATTCTCTATGGCAATAGCACAAACTTTGGCATGCACTAGTAACTACATACTTACACCTAGCAACCCCATTCTAGCCTACTTAGGTTCATCTTACGGTGGACATGTTTGCCTGAAAAGGAATCTTTGAAATGTTTCATAGTTTTAGAAATATAGTGCTTTCAAATTTGAGACATTTAACATGGGGCTCAATGGCAGCTCTATAGGCACGTCAAAAGTCACTTTCACCTAGAAACTCCATTCACACTTTTTATTATTCAGCTTACTGTGGAGACACATGCTGGAACTTTTTTTTATTTTTATGTTTTGTAGTTTATGAGTTATTTAACTTAAACGCCCAATGCATTCTCTATGGCAATAGCACAAACTTTGGCATGCACTAGTAACTACATACTTACACCTAGCAACCCCATTCTAGCCTACTTAGGTTCATCTTACGGTGGACATGTTTGCCTGAAAAGGAAACTTTGAAATGTTTCATAGTTTTAGAAATATAGTGCTTTCAAATTTGAGACATTTAACATGGGGCTCAATGGCAGCTCTATAGGCACGTCAAAAGTCACTTTCACCTAGAAACTCCATTCACACTTTTTATTATTCAGCTTACTGTGGAGACACATGCTGGAACCTTTTTTTATTTTTATGTTTTGTAGTTTATGAGTTATTCAACTTAAACGCCCAATGCATTCTCTATGGCAATAGCACAAACTTTGCCATGCTACTAGTCCTACATACTTACACCTAGCAACCCCATTCTAGCCTACTTAGGTTCATCTTACGGTGGACATGTTTGCCTGAAAAGGAATCTTTGAAATGTTTCATAGTTTTAGAAATATAGTGCTTTCAAATTTGAGACATTTAACATGGGGCTCAATGGCAGCTCTATAGGCACGTCAAAAGTCACTTTCACCTAGAAACTCCATTCACACTTTTTATTATTCAGCTTACTGTGGAGACACATGCTGGAACCTTTTTTTATTTTTATGTTTTGTAGTTTATGAGTTATTTAACTTAAACGCCCA
This sequence comes from Protomyctophum parallelum, assembly GCF_964188405.1. Lineage (NCBI taxonomy): Eukaryota > Metazoa > Chordata > Actinopteri > Myctophiformes > Myctophidae > Protomyctophum > Protomyctophum parallelum. The sequence goes on along the minus strand of NC_139701.1, from coordinate 47,233,180 downwards.
ATGCATTCTCTATGGCAATAGCACAAACTTTGGCATGCACTAGTAACTACATACTTACACCTAGCAACCCCATTCTAGCCTACTTAGGTTCATCTTACGGTGGACATGTTTGCCTGAAAAGGAATCTTTGAAATGTTTCATAGTTTTAGAAATATAGTGCTTTAAAATTTGAGACATTTAACATGGGGCTCAATGGCAGCTCTATAGGCACGTCAAAAGTCACTTTCACCTAGAAACTCCATTCACACTTTTTATTATTCAGCTTACTGTGGAGACACATGCTGGAACTTTTTTTTATTTTTATGTTTTGTAGTTTATGAGTTATTTAACTTAAACGCCCAATGCATTCTCTATGGCAATAGCACAAACTTTGGCATGCACTAGTAACTACATACTTACACCTAGCAACCCCATTCTAGCCTACTTAGGTTCATCTTACGGTGGACATGTTTGCCTGAAAAGGAAACTTTGAAATGTTTCATAGTTTTAGAAATATAGTGCTTTCAAATTTGAGACATTTAACATGGGGCTCAATGGCAGCTCTATAGGCACGTCAAAAGTCACTTTCACCTAGAAACTCCATTCACACTTTTTATTATTCAGCTTACTGTGGAGACACATGCTGGAACCTTTTTTTATTTTTATGTTTTGTAGTTTATGAGTTATTCAACTTAAACGCCCAATGCATTCTCTATGGCAATAGCACAAACTTTGCCATGCTACTAGTCCTACATACTTACACCTAGCAACCCCATTCTAGCCTACTTAGGTTCATCTTACGGTGGACATGTTTGCCTGAAAAGGAATCTTTGAAATGTTTCATAGTTTTAGAAATATAGTGCTTTCAAATTTGAGACATTTAACATGGGGCTCAATGGCAGCTCTATAGGCACGTCAAAAGTCACTTTCACCTAGAAACTCCATTCACACTTTTTATTATTCAGCTTACTGTGGAGACACATGCTGGAACCTTTTTTTATTTTTATGTTTTGTAGTTTATGAGTTATTTAACTTAAACGCCCAATGCATTCTCTATGGCAATAGCACAAACTTTGGCATGCACTAGTAACTACATACTTACACCTAGCAACCCCATTCTAGCCTACTTAGGTTCATCTTACGGTGGACATGTTTGCCTGAAAAGGAATCTTTGAAATGTTTCATAGTTTTAGAAATATAGTGCTTTCAAATGTGAGACATTTAACATGGGGCTCAATGGCAGCTCTATAGGCACGTCAAAAGTCAATTTCACCTAGAAACTCCATTCACACTTTTTATTATTCAGCTTACTGTGGAGACACATGCTGGAACTTTTTTTTATTTTTATGTTTTGTAGTTTATGAGTTATTTAACTTAAACGCCCAATGCATTCTCTATGGCAATAGCACAAACTTTGGCATGCACTAGTAACTACATACTTACACCTAGCAACCCCATTCTAGCCTACTTAGGTTCATCTTACGGTGGACATGTTTGCCTGAAAAGGAAACTTTGAAATGTTTCATAGTTTTAGAAATATAGTGCTTTCAAATTTGAGACATTTAACATGGGGCTCAATGGCAGCTCTATAGGCACGTCAAAAGTCACTTTCACCTAGAAACTCCATTCACACTTTTTATTATTCAGCTTACTGTGGAGACACATGCTGGAAGCTTTTTTTATTTTTATGTTTTGTAGTTTATGAGTTATTTAACTTAAACGCCCAATGCATTCTCTATGGCAATAGCACAAACTTTGGCATGCACTAGTAACTACATACTTACACCTAGCAACCCCATTCTAGCCTACTTAGGTTCATCTTACGGTGGACATGTTTGCCTGAAAAGGAAACTTTGAAATGTTTCATAGTTTTAGAAATATAGTGCTTTCAAATTTGAGACATTTAACATGGGGCTCAATGGCAGCTCTATAGGCACGTCAAAAGTCACTTTCACCTAGAAACTCCATTCACACTTTTTATTATTCAGCTTACTGTGGAGACACATCCTGGAACTTATTTTTTATTTTTATGTTTTGTAGTTTATGAGTTATTCAACTTAAACGCCCAATGCATTCTCTATGGCAATAGCACAAACTTTGGCATGCTACTAGTCCTACATACTTACACCTAGCAACCCCATTCTAGCCTACTTAGGTTCATCTTACGGTGGACATGTTTGCCTGAAAAGGAAACTTTGAAATGTTTCATAGTTTTAGAAATATAGTGCTTTCAAATTTGAGACATTTAACATGGGGCTCAATGGCAGCTCTATAGGCACGTCAAAAGTCACTTTCACCTAGAAACTCCATTCACACTTTTTATTATTCAGCTTACTGTGGAGACACATGCTGGAACCTTTTTTTATTTTTATGTTTTGTAGTTTATGAGTTATTCAACTTAAACGCCCAATGCATTCTCTATGGCAATAGCACAAACTTTGCCATGCTACTAGTCCTACATACTTACACCTAGCAACCCCATTCTAGCCTACTTAGGTTCATCTTACGGTGGACATGTTTGCCTGAAAAGGAATCTTTGAAATGTTTCATAGTTTTAGAAATATAGTGCTTTCAAATTTGAGACATTTAACATGGGGCTCAATGGCAGCTGTATAGGCACGTCAAAAGTCACTTTCACCTAGAAACTCCATTCACACTTTTTATTATTCAGCTTACTGTGGAGACACATGCTGGAACCTTTTTTTATTTTTATGTTTTGTAGTTTATGAGTTATTTAACTTAAACGCCCAATGCATTCTCTATGGCAATAGCACAAACTTTGGCATGCACTAGTAACTACATACTTACACCTAGCAACCCCATTCTAGCCTACTTAGGTTCATCTTACGGTGGACATGTTTGCCTGAAAAGGAATCTTTGAAATGTTTCATAGTTTTAGAAATATAGTGCTTTCAAATTTGAGACATTTAACATGGGGCTCAAAGGCAGCTCTATAGGCACGTCAAAAGTCACTTTCACCTAGAAACTCCATTCACACTTTTTATTATTCAGCTTACTGTGGAGACACATGCTGGAACTTTTTTTTATTTTTATGTTTTGTAGTTTATGAGTTATTTAACTTAAACGCCCAATGCATTCTCTATGGCAATAGCACAAACTTTGGCATGCACTAGTAACTACATACTTACACCTAGCAACCCCATTCTAGCCTACTTAGGTTCATCTTACGGTGGACATGTTTGCCTGAAAAGGAAACTTTGAAATGTTTCATAGTTTTAGAAATATAGTGCTTTCAAATTTGAGATATTTAACATGGGGCTCAATGGCAGCTCTATAGGCACGTCAAAAGTCACTTTCACCTAGAAACTCCATTCACACTTTTTATTATTCAGTTTACTGTGGAGACACATGCTGGAACCTTTTTTTATTTTTATGTTTTGTAGTTTATGAGTTATTTAACTTAAACGCCCAATGCATTCTCTATGGCAATAGCACAAACTTTGGCATGCACTAGTAACTACATACTTACACCTAGCAACCCCATTCTAGCCTACTTAGGTTCATCTTACGGTGGACATGTTTGCCTGAAAAGGAATCTTTGAAATGTTTCATAGTTTTAGAAATATAGTGCTTTCAAATTTGAGACATTTAACATGGGGCTCAATGGCAGCTCTATAGGCATGTCAAAAGTCACTTTCACCTAGAAACTCCATTCACACTTTTTATTATTCAGCTTACTGTGGAGACACATGCTGGAACTTTTTTTTATTTTTATGTTTTGTAGTTTATGAGTTATTTAACTTAAACGCCCAATGCATTCTCTATGGCAATAGCACAAACTTTGGCATGCACTAGTAACTACATACTTACACCTAGCAACCCCATTCTAGCCTACTTAGGTTCATCTTACGGTGGACATGTTTGCCTGAAAAGGAAACTTTGAAATGTTTCATAGTTTTAGAAATATAGTGCTTTCAAATTTGAGACATTTAACATGGGGCTCAATGGCAGCTCTATAGGCACGTCAAAAGTCACTTTCACCTAGAAACTCCATTCACACTTTTTATTATTCAGCTTACTGTGGAGACACATGCTGGAACTTTTTTTTATTTTTATGTTTTGTAGTTTATGAGTTATTTAACTTAAACGCCCAATGCATTCTCTATGGCAATAGCACAAACTTTGGCATGCACTAGTAACTACATACTTACACCTAGCAACCCCATTCTAGCCTACTTAGGTTCATCTTACGGTGGACATGTTTGCCTGAAAAGGAAACTTTGAAATGTTTCATAGTTTTAGAAATATAGTGCTTTCAAATTTGAGACATTTAACATGGGGCTCAATGGCAGCTCTATAGGCACGTCAAAAGTCACTTTCACCTAGAAACTCCATTCACACTTTTTATTATTCAGCTTACTGTGGAGACACATGCTGGAACCTTTTTTTATTTTTATGTTTTGTAGTTTATGAGTTATTTAACTTAAACGCCCAATGCATTCTCTATGGCAATAGCACAAACTTTGGCATGCACTAGTAACTACATACTTACACCTAGCAACCCCATTCTAGCCTACTTAGGTTCATCTTACGGTGGACATGTTTGCCTGAAAAGGAATCTTTGAAATGTTTCATAGTTTTAGAAATATAGTGCTTTCAAATTTGAGACATTTAACATGGGGCTCAATGGCAGCTCTATAGGCACGTCAAAAGTCACTTTCACCTAGAAACTCCATTCACACTTTTTATTATTCAGCTTACTGTGGAGACACATGCTGGAACTTTTTTTTATTTTTATGTTTTGTAGTTTATGAGTTATTTAACTTAAACGCCCAATGCATTCTCTATGGCAATAGCACAAACTTTGGCATGCACTAGTAACTACATACTTACACCTAGCAACCCCATTCTAGCCTACTTAGGTTCATCTTACGGTGGACATGTTTGCCTGAAAAGGAAACTTTGAAATGTTTCATAGTTTTAGAAATATAGTGCTTTCAAATTTGAGACATTTAACATGGGGCTCAATGGCAGCTCTATAGGCACGTCAAAAGTCACTTTCACCTAGAAACTCCATTCACACTTTTTATTATTCAGCTTACTGTGGAGACACATGCTGGAACTTTTTTTTATTTTTATGTTTTGTAGTTTATGAGTTATTTAACTTAAACGCCCAATGCATTCTCTATGGCAATAGCACAAACTTTGGCATGCACTAGTAACTACATACTTACACCTAGCAACCCCATTCTAGCCTACTTAGGTTCATCTTACGGTGGACATGTTTGCCTGAAAAGGAAACTTTGAAATGTTTCATAGTTTTAGAAATATAGTGCTTTCAAATTTGAGACATTTAACATGGGGCTCAATGGCAGCTCTATAGGCACGTCAAAAGTCACTTTCACCTAGAAACTCCATTCACACTTTTTATTATTCAGCTTACTGTGGAGACACATGCTGGAACCTTTTTTTATTTTTATGTTTTGTAGTTTATGAGTTATTTAACTTAAACGCCCAATGCATTCTCTATGGCAATAGCACAAACTTTGGCATGCACTAGTAACTACATACTTACACCTAGCAACCCCATTCTAGCCTACTTAGGTTCATCTTACGCTGGACATGTTTGCCTGAAAAGGAATCTTTGAAATGTTTCATAGTTTTAGAAATATAGTGCTTTCAAATTTGAGACATTTAACATGGGGCTCAATGGCAGCTCTATAGGCACGTCAAAAGTCACTTTCACCTAGAAACTCCATTCACACTTTTTATTATTCAGCTTACTGTGGAGACACATGCTGGAACTTTTTTTTATTTTTATGTTTTGTAGTTTATGAGTTATTTAACTTAAACGCCCAATGCATTCTCTATGGCAATAGCACAAACTTTGGCATGCACTAGTAACTACATACTTACACCTAGCAACCCCATTCTAGCCTACTTAGGTTCATCTTACGGTGGACATGTTTGCCTGAAAAGGAAACTTTGAAATGTTTCATAGTTTTAGAAATATAGTGCTTTCAAATTTGAGACATTTAACATGGGGCTCAATGGCAGCTCTATAGGCACGTCAAAAGTCACTTTCACCTAGAAACTCCATTCACACTTTTTATTATTCAGCTTACTGTGGAGACACATGCTGGAAGCTTTTTTTATTTTTATGTTTTGTAGTTTATGAGTTATTTAACTTAAACGCCCAATGCATTCTCTATGGCAATAGCACAAACTTTGGCATGCACTAGTAACTACATACTTACACCTAGCAACCCCATTCTAGCCTACTTAGGTTCATCTTACGGTGGACATGTTTGCCTGAAAAGGAAACTTTGAAATGTTTCATAGTTTTAGAAATATAGTGCTTTCAAATTTGAGACATTTAACATGGGGCTCAATGGCAGCTCTATAGGCACGTCAAAAGTCACTTTCACCTAGAAACTCCATTCACACTTTTTATTATTCAGCTTACTGTGGAGACACATGCTGGAACCTTTTTTTATTTTTATGTTTTGTAGTTTATGAGTTATTTAACTTAAACGCCCAATGCATTCTCTATGGCAATAGCACAAACTTTGGCATGCACTAGTAACTACATACTTACACCTAGCAACCCCATTCTAGCCTACTTAGGTTCATCTTACGGTGGACATGTTTGCCTGAAAAGGAATCTTTGAAATGTTTCATAGTTTTAGAAATATAGTGCTTTCAAATTTGAGACATTTAACATGGGGCTCAATGGCAGCTCTATAGGCACGTCAAAAGTCACTTTCACCTAGAAACTCCATTCACACTTTTTATTATTCAGCTTACTGTGGAGACACATGCTGGAACTTTTTTTTATTTTTATGTTTTGTAGTTTATGAGTTATTTAACTTAAACGCCCAATGCATTCTCTATGGCAATAGCACAAACTTTGGCATGTACTAGTAACTACATACTTACACCTAGCAACCCCATTCTAGCCTACTTAGGTTCATCTTACGGTGGACATGTTTGCCTGAAAAGGAAACTTTGAAATGTTTCATAGTTTTAGAAATATAGTGCTTTCAAATTTGAGACATTTAACATGGGGCTCAATGGCAGCTCTATAGGCACGTCAAAAGTCACTTTCACCTAGAAACTCCATTCACACTTTTTATTATTCAGCTTACTGTGGAGACACATGCTGGAACTTTTTTTTATTTTTATGTTTTGTAGTTTATGAGTTATTTAACTTAAACGCCCAATGCATTCTCTATGGCAATAGCACAAACTTTGGCATGCACTAGTAACTACATACTTACACCTAGCAACCCCATTCTAGCCTACTTAGGTTCATCTTACGGTGGACATGTTTGCCTGAAAAGGAAACTTTGAAATGTTTCATAGTTTTAGAAATATAGTGCTTTCAAATTTGAGACATTTAACATGGGGCTCAATGGCAGCTCTATAGGCACGTCAAAAGTCACTTTCACCTAGAAACTCCATTCACACTTTTTATTATTCAGCTTACTGTGGAGACACATGCTGGAACTTTTTTTTATTTTTATGTTTTGTAGTTTATGAGTTATTTAACTTAAACGCCCAATGCATTCTCTATGGCAATAGCACAAACTTTGGCATGCACTAGTAACTACATACTTACACCTAGCAACCCCATTCTAGCCTACTTAGGTTCATCTTACGGTGGACATGTTTGCCTGAAAAGGAAACTTTGAAATGTTTCATAGTTTTAGAAATATAGTGCTTTCAAATTTGAGACATTTAACATGGGGCTCAATGGCAGCTCTATAGGCACGTCAAAAGTCACTTTCACCTAGAAACTCCATTCACACTTTTTATTATTCAGCTTACTGTGGAGACACATGCTGGAAGCTTTTTTTTTTTTTATGTTTTGTAGTTTATGAGTTATTTAACTTAAACGCCCAATGCATTCTCTATGGCAATAGCACAAACTTTGGCATGCACTAGTAACTACATACTTACACCTAGCAACCCCATTCTAGCCTACTTAGGTTCATCTTACGGTGGACATGTTTGCCTGAAAAGGAAACTTTGAAATGTTTCATAGTTTTAGAAATATAGTGCTTTCAAATTTGAGACATTTAACATGGGGCTCAATGGCAGCTCTATAGGCACGTCAAAAGTCACTTTCACCTAGAAACTCCATTCACACTTTTTATTATTCAGCTTACTGTGGAGACACATCCTGGAACTTTATTTTTATTTTTATGTTTTGTAGTTTATGAGTTATTCAACTTAAACGCCCAATGCATTCTCTATGGCAATAGCACAAACTTTGGCATGCTACTAGTCCTACATACTTACACCTAGCAACCCCATTCTAGCCTACTTAGGTTCATCTTACGGTGGACATGTTTGCCTGAAAAGGAAACTTTGAAATGTTTCATAGTTTTAGAAATATAGTGCTTTCAAATTTGAGACATTTAACATGGGGCTCAATGGCAGCTCTATAGGCACGTCAAAAGTCACTTTCACCTAGAAACTCCATTCACACTTTTTATTATTCAGCTTACTGTGGAGACACATGCTGGAAGCTTTTTTTATTTTTATGTTTTGTAGTTTATGAGTTATTCAACTTAAACGCCCAATGCATTCTCTATGGCAATAGCACAAACTTTGCCATGCTACTAGTCCTACATACTTACACCTAGCAACCCCATTCTAGCCTACTTAGGTTCATCTTACGGTGGACATGTTTGCCTGAAAAGGAATCTTTGAAATGTTTCATAGTTTTAGAAATATAGTGCTTTCAAATTTGAGACATTTAACATGGGGCTCAATGGCAGCTCTATAGGCACGTCAAAAGTCACTTTCACCTAGAAACTCCATTCACACTTTTTATTATTCAGCTTACAGTGGAGACACATGCTGGAACCTTTTTTTATTTTTATGTTTTGTAGTTTATGAGTTATTTAACTTAAACGCCCAATGCATTCTCTATGGCAATAGCACAAACTTTGGCATGCACTAGTAACTACATACTTACACCTAGCAACCCCATTCTAGCCTACTTAGGTTCATCTTACGGTGGACATGTTTGCCTGAAAAGGAATCTTTGAAATGTTTCATAGTTTTAGAAATATAGTGCTTTCAAATTTGAGACATTTAACATGGGGCTCAATGGCAGCTCTATAGGCACGTCAAAAGTCACTTTCACCTAGAAACTCCATTCACACTTTTTATTATTCAGCTTACTGTGGAGACACATGCTGGAACTTTTTTTTATTTTTATGTTTTGTAGTTTATGAGTTATTTAACTTAAACGCCCAATGCATTCTCTATGGCAATAGCACAAACTTTGGCATGCACTAGTAACTACATACTTACACCTAGCAACCCCATTCTAGCCTACTTAGGTTCATCTTACGGTGGACATGTTTGCCTGAAAAGGAAACTTTGAAATGTTTCATAGTTTTAGAAATATAGTGCTTTCAAATTTGAGACATTTAACATGGGGCTCAATGGCAGCTCTATAGGCACGTCAAAAGTCACTTTCACCTAGAAACTCCATTCACACTTTTTATTATTCAGCTTACTGTGGAGACACATGCTGGAAGCTTTTTTTATTTTTATGTTTTGTAGTTTATGAGTTATTTAACTTAAACGCCCAATGCATTCTCTATGGCAATAGCACAAACTTTGGCATGCACTAGTAACTACATACTTACACCTAGCAACCCCATTCTAGCCTACTTAGGTTCATCTTACGGTGGACATGTTTGCCTGAAAAGGAAACTTTGAAATGTTTCATAGTTTTAGAAATATAGTGCTTTCAAATTTGAGACATTTAACATGGGGCTCAATGGCAGCTCTATAGGCACGTCAAAAGTCACTTTCACCTAGAAACTCCATTCACACTTTTTATTATTCAGCTTACTGTGGAGACACATGCTGGAAGCTTTTTTTTTTTTTATGTTTTGTAGTTTATGAGTTATTTAACTTAAACGCCCAATGCATTCTCTATGGCAATAGCACAAACTTTGGCATGCACTAGTAACTACATACTTACACCTAGCAACCCCATTCTAGCCTACTTAGGTTCATCTTACGGTGGACATGTTTGCCTGAAAAGGAAACTTTGAAATGTTTCATAGTTTTAGAAATATAGTGCTTTCAAATTTGAGACATTTAACATGGGGCTCAATGGCAGCTCTATAGGCACGTCAAAAGTCACTTTCACCTAGAAACTCCATTCACACTTTTTATTATTCAGCTTACTGTGGAGACACATCCTGGAACTTTATTTTTATTTTTATGTTTTGTAGTTTATGAGTTATTCAACTTAAACGCCCAATGCATTCTCTATGGCAATAGCACAAACTTTGCCATGCTACTAGTCCTACATACTTACACCTAGCAACCCCATTCTAGCCTACTTAGGTTCATCTTACGGTGGACATGTTTGCCTGAAAAGGAATCTTTGAAATGTTTCATAGTTTTAGAAATATAGTGCTTTCAAATTTGAGACATTTAACATGGGGCTCAATGGCAGCTCTATAGGCACGTCAAAAGTCACTTTCACCTAGAAACTCCATTCACACTTTTTATTATTCAGCTTACAGTGGAGACACATGCTGGAACCTTTTTTTATTTTTATGTTTTGTAGTTTATGAGTTATTTAACTTAAACGCCCAATGCATTCTCTATGGCAATAGCACAAACTTTGGCATGCACTAGTAACTACATACTTACACCTAGCAACCCCATTCTAGCCTACTTAGGTTCATCTTACGGTGGACATGTTTGCCTGAAAAGGAATCTTTGAAATGTTTCATAGTTTTAGAAATATAGTGCTTTCAAATTTGAGACATTTAACATGGGGCTCAATGGCAGCTCTATAGGCACGTCAAAAGTCACTTTCACCTAGAAACTCCATTCACACTTTTTATTATTCAGCTTACTGTGGAGACACATGCTGGAACTTTTTTTTATTTTTATGTTTTGTAGTTTATGAGTTATTTAACTTAAACGCCCAATGCATTCTCTATGGCAATAGCACAAACTTTGGCATGCACTAGTAACTACATACTTACACCTAGCAACCCCATTCTAGCCTACTTAGGTTCATCTTACGGTGGACATGTTTGCCTGAAAAGGAAACTTTGAAATGTTTCATAGTTTTAGAAATATAGTGCTTTCAAATTTGAGACATTTAACATGGGGCTCAATGGCAGCTCTATAGGCACGTCAAAAGTCACTTTCACCTAGAAACTCCATTCACACTTTTTATTATTCAGCTTACTGTGGAGACACATGCTGGAAGCTTTTTTTATTTTTATGTTTTGTAGTTTATGAGTTATTTAACTTAAACGCCCAATGCATTCTCTATGGCAATAGCACAAACTTTGGCATGCACTAGTAACTACATACTTACACCTAGCAACCCCATTCTAGCCTACTTAGGTTCATCTTACGGTGGACATGTTTGCCTGAAAAGGAAACTTTGAAATGTTTCATAGTTTTAGAAATATAGTGCTTTCAAATTTGAGACATTTAACATGGGGCTCAATGGCAGCTCTATAGGCACGTCAAAAGTCACTTTCACCTAGAAACTCCATTCACACTTTTTATTATTCAGCTTACTGTGGAGACACATGCTGGAACTTTTTTTTATTTTTATGTTTTGTAGTTTATGAGTTATTTAACTTAAACGCCCAATGCATTCTCTATGGCAATAGCACAAACTTTGGCATGCACTAGTAACTACATACTTACACCTAGCAACCCCATTCTAGCCTACTTAGGTTCATCTTACGGTGGACATGTTTGCCTGAAAAGGAAACTTTGAAATGTTTCATAGTTTTAGAAATATAGTGCTTTCAAATTTGAGACATTTAACATGGGGCTCAATGGCAGCTCTATAGGCACGTCAAAAGTCACTTTCACCTAGAAACTCCATTCACACTTTTTATTATTCAGCTTACTGTGGAGACACATGCTGGAAGCTTTTTTTTTTTTATGTTTTGTAGTTTATGAGTTATTTAACTTAAACGCCCAATGCATTCTCTATGGCAATAGCACAAACTTTGGCATGCACTAGTAACTACATACTTACACCTAGCAACCCCATTCTAGCCTACTTAGGTTCATCTTACGGTGGACATGTTTGCCTGAAAAGGAAACTTTGAAATGTTTCATAGTTTTAGAAATATAGTGCTTTCAAATTTGAGACATTTAACATGGGGCTCAATGGCAGCTCTATAGGCACGTCAAAAGTCACTTTCACCTAGAAACTCCATTCACACTTTTTATTATTCAGCTTACTGTGGAGACACATCCTGGAACTTTATTTTTATTTTTATGTTTTGTAGTTTATGAGTTATTCAACTTAAACGCCCAATGCATTCTCTATGGCAATAGCACAAACTTTGGCATGCTACTAGTCCTACATACTTACACCTAGCAACCCCATTCTAGCCTACTTAGGTTCATCTTACGGTGGACATGTTTGCCTGAAAAGGAAACTTTGAAATGTTTCATAGTTTTAGAAATATAGTGCTTTCAAATTTGAGACATTTAACATGGGGCTCAATGGCAGCTCTATAGGCACGTCAAAAGTCACTTTCACCTAGAAACTCCATTCACACTTTTTATTATTCAGCTTACTGTGGAGACACATGCTGGAAGCTTTTTTTATTTTTATGTTTTGTAGTTTATGAGTTATTCAACTTAAACGCCCAATGCATTCTCTATGGCAATAGCACAAACTTTGCCATGCTACTAGTCCTACATACTTACACCTAGCAACCCCATTCTAGCCTACTTAGGTTCATCTTACGGTGGACATGTTTGCCTGAAAAGGAATCTTTGAAATGTTTCATAGTTTTAGAAATATAGTGCTTTCAAATTTGAGACATTTAACATGGGGCTCAATGGCAGCTCTATAGGCACGTCAAAAGTCACTTTCACCTAGAAACTCCATTCACACTTTTTATTATTCAGCTTACTGTGGAGACACATGCTGGAAGCTTTTTTTATTTTTATGTTTTGTAGTTTATGAGTTATTTAACTTAAACGCCCAATGCATTCTCTATGGCAATAGCACAAACTTTGGCATGCACTAGTAACTACATACTTACACCTAGCAACCCCATTCTAGCCTACTTAGGTTCATCTTACGGTGGACATGTTTGCCTGAAAAGGAAACTTTGAAATGTTTCATAGTTTTAGAAATATAGTGCTTTCAAATTTGAGACATTTAACATGGGGCTCAATGGCAGCTCTATAGGCACGTCAAAAGTCACTTTCACCTAGAAACTCCATTCACACTTTTTATTATTCAGCTTACTGTGGAGACACATCCTGGAACTTTTTTTTTATTTTTATGTTTTGTAGTTTATGAGTTATTCAACTTAAACGCCCAATGCATTCTCTATGGCAATAGCACAAACTTTGGCATGCTACTAGTCCTACATACTTACACCTAGCAACCCCATTCTAGCCTACTTAGGTTCATCTTACGGTGGACATGTTTGCCTGAAAAGGAAACTTTGAAATGTTTCATAGTTTTAGAAATATAGTGCTTTCAAATTTGAGACATTTAACATGGGGCTCAATGGCAGCTCTATAGGCACGTCAAAAGTCACTTTCACCTAGAAACTCCATTCACACTTTTTATTATTCAGCTTACTGTGGAGACACATGCTGGAACCTTTTTTTATTTTTATGTTTTGTAGTTTATGAGTTATTCAACTTAAACGCCCAATGCATTCTCTATGGCAATAGCACAAACTTTGCCATGCTACTAGTCCTACATACTTACACCTAGCAACCCCATTCTAGCCTACTTAGGTTCATCTTACGGTGGACATGTTTGCCTGAAAAGGAATCTTTGAAATGTTTCATAGTTTTAGAAATATAGTGCTTTCAAATTTGAGACATTTAACATGGGGCTCAATGGCAGCTCTATAGGCACGTCAAAAGTCACTTTCACCTAGAAACTCCATTCACACTTTTTATTATTCAGCTTACTGTGGAGACACATGCTGGAACCTTTTTTTATTTTTATGTTTTGTAGTTTATGAGTTATTTAACTTAAACGCCCAATGCATTCTCTATGGCAATAGCACAAACTTTGGCATGCACTAGTAACTACATACTTACACCTAGAAACCCCATTCTAGCCTACTTAGGTTCATCTTACGGTGGACATGTTTGCCTGAAAAGGAATCTTTGAAATGTTTCATAGTTTTAGAAATATAGTGCTTTCAAATTTGAGACATTTAACATGGGGCTCAATGGCAGCTCTATAGGCACGTCAAAAGTCACTTTCACCTAGAAACTCCATTCACACTTTTTATTATTCAGCTTACTGTGGAGACACATGCTGGAACTTTTTTTTATTTTTATGTTTTGTAGTTTATGAGTTATTTAACTTAAACGCCCAATGCATTCTCTATGGCAATAGCACAAACTTTGGCATGCACTAGTAACTACATACTTACACCTAGCAACCCCATTCTAGCCTACTTAGGTTCATCTTACGGTGGACATGTTTGCCTGAAAAGGAAACTTTGAAATGTTTCATAGTTTTAGAAATATAGTGCTTTCAAATTTGAGATATTTAACATGGGGCTCAATGGCAGCTCTATAGGCACGTCAAAAGTCACTTTCACCTAGAAACTCCATTCACACTTTTTATTATTCAGCTTACTGTGGAGACACATGCTGGAACCTTTTTTTATTTTTATGTTTTGTAGTTTATGAGTTATTTAACTTAAACGCCCAATGCATTCTCTATGGCAATAGCACAAACTTTGGCATGCACTAGTAACTACATACTTACACCTAGCAACCCCATTCTAGCCTACTTAGGTTCATCTTACGGTGGACATGTTTGCCTGAAAAGGAATCTTTGAAATGTTTCATAGTTTTAGAAATATAGTGCTTTCAAATTTGAGACATTTAACATGGGGCTCAATGGCAGCTCTATAGGCACGTCAAAAGTCACTTTCACCTAGAAACTCCATTCACACTTTTTATTATTCAGCTTACTGTGGAGACACATGCTGGAACTTTTTTTTATTTTTATGTTTTGTAGTTTATGAGTTATTTAACTTAAACGCCCAATGCATTCTCTATGGCAATAGCACAAACTTTGGCATGCACTAGTAACTACATACTTACACCTAGCAACCCCATTCTAGCCTACTTAGGTTCATCTTACGGTGGACATGTTTGCCTGAAAAGGAAACTTTGAAATGTTTCATAGTTTTAGAAATATAGTGCTTTCAAATTTGAGACATTTAACATGGGGCTCAATGGCAGCTCTATAGGCACGTCAAAAGTCACTTTCACCTAGAAACTCCATTCACACTTTTTATTATTCAGCTTACTGTGGAGACACATGCTGGAACTTTTTTTTATTTTTATGTTTTGTAGTTTATGAGTTATTTAACTTAAACGCCCAATGCATTCTCTATGGCAATAGCACAAACTTTGGCATGCACTAGTAACTACATACTTACACCTAGCAACCCCATTCTAGCCTACTTAGGTTCATCTTACGGTGGACATGTTTGCCTGAAAAGGAAACTTTGAAATGTTTCATAGTTTTAGAAATATAGTGCTTTCAAATTTGAGACATTTAACATGGGGCTCAATGGCAGCTCTATAGGCACGTCAAAAGTCACTTTCACCTAGAAACTCCATTCACACTTTTTATTATTCAGCTTACTGTGGAGACACATGCTGGAACCTTTTTTTATTTTTATGTTTTGTAGTTTATGAGTTATTTAACTTAAACGCCCAATGCATTCTCTATGGCAATAGCACAAACTTTGCCATGCTACTAGTCCTACATACTTACACCTAGCAACCCCATTCTAGCCTACTTAGGTTCATCTTACGGTGGACATGTTTGCCTGAAAAGGAATCTTTGAAATGTTTCATAGTTTTAGAAATATAGTGCTTTCAAATTTGAGACATTTAACATGGGGCTCAATGGCAGCTCTATAGGCACGTCAAAAGTCACTTTCACCTAGAAACTCCATTCACACTTTTTATTATTCAGCTTACAGTGGAGACACATGCTGGAACCTTTTTTTATTTTTATGTTTTGTAGTTTATGAGTTATTTAACTTAAACGCCCAATGCATTCTCTATGGCAATAGCACAAACTTTGGCATGCACTAGTAACTACATACTTACACCTAGCAACCCCATTCTAGCCTACTTAGGTTCATCTTACGGTGGACATGTTTGCCTGAAAAGGAATCTTTGAAATGTTTCATAGTTTTAGAAATATAGTGCTTTCAAATTTGAGACATTTAACATGGGGCTCAATGGCAGCTCTATAGGCACGTCAAAAGTCACTTTCACCTAGAAACTCCATTCACACTTTTTATTATTCAGCTTACTGTGGAGACACATGCTGGAACTTTTTTTTATTTTTATGTTTTGTAGTTTATGAGTTATTTAACTTAAACGCCCAATGCATTCTCTATGGCAATAGCACAAACTTTGGCATGCACTAGTAACTACATACTTACACCTAGCAACCCCATTCTAGCCTACTTAGGTTCATCTTACGGTGGACATGTTTGCCTGAAAAGGAAACTTTGAAATGTTTCATAGTTTTAGAAATATAGTGCTTTCAAATTTGAGACATTTAACATGGGGCTCAATGGCAGCTCTATAGGCATGTCAAAAGTCACTTTCACCTAGAAACTCCATTCACACTTTTTATTATTCAGCTTACTGTGGAGACACATGCTGGAAGCTTTTTTTATTTTTATGTTTTGTAGTTTATGAGTTATTTAACTTAAACGCCCAATGCATTCTCTATGGCAATAGCACAAACTTTGGCATGCACTAGTAACTACATACTTACACCTAGCAACCCCATTCTAGCCTACTTAGGTTCATCTTACGGTGGACATGTTTGCCTGAAAAGGAAACTTTGAAATGTTTCATAGTTTTAGAAATATAGTGCTTTCAAATTTGAGACATTTAACATGGGGCTCAATGGCAGCTCTATAGGCACGTCAAAAGTCACTTTCACCTAGAAACTCCATTCACACTTTTTATTATTCAGCTTACTGTGGAGACACATCCTGGAACTTTATTTTTATTTTTATGTTTTGTAGTTTATGAGTTATTCAACTTAAACGCCCAATGCATTCTCTATGGCAATAGCACAAACTTTGGCATGCTACTAGTCCTACATACTTACACCTAGCAACCCCATTCTAGCCTACTTAGGTTCATCTTACGGTGGACATGTTTGCCTGAAAAGGAAACTTTGAAATGTTTCATAGTTTTAGAAATATAGTGCTTTCAAATTTGAGACATTTAACATGGGGCTCAATGGCAGCTCTATAGGCACGTCAAAAGTCACTTTCACCTAGAAACTCCATTCACACTTTTTATTATTCAGCTTACTGTGGAGACACATGCTGGAACCTTTTTTTATTTTTATGTTTTGTAGTTTATGAGTTATTCAACTTAAACGCCCAATGCATTCTCTATGGCAATAGCACAAACTTTGCCATGCTACTAGTCCTACATACTTACACCTAGCAACCCCATTCTAGCCTACTTAGGTTCATCTTACGGTGGACATGTTTGCCTGAAAAGGAATCTTTGAAATGTTTCATAGTTTTAGAAATATAGTGCTTTCAAATTTGAGACATTTAACATGGGGCTCAATGGCAGCTCTATAGGCACGTCAAAAGTCACTTTCACCTAGAAACTCCATTCACACTTTTTATTATTCAGCTTACTGTGGAGACACATGCTGGAACCTTTTTTTATTTTTATGTTTTGTAGTTTATGAGTTATTTAACTTAAACGCCCAATGCATTCTCTATGGCAATAGCACAAACTTTGGCATGCACTAGTAACTACATACTTACACCTAGCAACCCCATTCTAGCCTACTTAGGTTCATCTTACGGTGGACATGTTTGCCTGAAAAGGAATCTTTGAAATGTTTCATAGTTTTAGAAATATAGTGCTTTCAAATTTGAGACATTTAACATGGGGCTCAATGGCAGCTCTATAGGCACGTCAAAAGTCACTTTCACCTAGAAACTCCATTCACACTTTTTATTATTCAGCTTACTGTGGAGACACATGCTGGAACTTTTTTTTATTTTTATGTTTTGTAGTTTATGAGTTATTTAACTTAAACGCCCAATGCATTCTCTATGGCAATAGCACAAACTTTGGCATGCACTAGTAACTACATACTTACACCTAGCAACCCCATTCTAGCCTACTTAGGTTCATCTTACGGTGGACATGTTTGCCTGAAAAGGAAACTTTGAAATGTTTCATAGTTTTAGAAATATAGTGCTTTCAAATTTGAGATATTTAACATGGGGCTCAATGGCAGCTCTATAGGCACGTCAAAAGTCACTTTCACCTAGAAACTCCATTCACACTTTTTATTATTCAGCTTACTGTGGAGACACATGCTGGAACCTTTTTTTATTTTTATGTTTTGTAGTTTATGAGTTATTTAACTTAAACGCCCAATGCATTCTCTATGGCAATAGCACAAACTTTGGCATGCACTAGTAACTACATACTTACACCTAGCAACCCCATTCTAGCCTACTTAGGTTCATCTTACGGTGGACATGTTTGCCTGAAAAGGAATCTTTGAAATGTTTCATAGTTTTAGAAATATAGTGCTTTCAAATTTGAGACATTTAACATGGGGCTCAATGGCAGCTCTATAGGCACGTCAAAAGTCACTTTCACCTAGAAACTCCATTCACACTTTTTATTATTCAGCTTACTGTGGAGACACATGCTGGAACTTTTTTTTATTTTTATGTTTTGTAGTTTATGAGTTATTTAACTTAAACGCCCAATGCATTCTCTATGGCAATAGCACAAACTTTGGCATGCACTAGTAACTACATACTTACACCTAGCAACCCCATTCTAGCCTACTTAGGTTCATCTTACGGTGGACATGTTTGCCTGAAAAGGAAACTTTGAAATGTTTCATAGTTTTAGAAATATAGTGCTTTCAAATTTGAGACATTTAACATGGGGCTCAATGGCAGCTCTATAGGCACGTCAAAAGTCACTTTCACCTAGAAACTCCATTCACACTTTTTATTATTCAGCTTACTGTGGAGACACATGCTGGAACTTTTTTTTATTTTTATGTTTTGTAGTTTATGAGTTATTTAACTTAAACGCCCAATGCATTCTCTATGGCAATAGCACAAACTTTGGCATGCACTAGTAACTACATACTTACACCTAGCAACCCCATTCTAGCCTACTTAGGTTCATCTTACGGTGGACATGTTTGCCTGAAAAGGAAACTTTGAAATGTTTCATAGTTTTAGAAATATAGTGCTTTCAAATTTGAGACATTTAACATGGGGCTCAATGGCAGCTCTATAGGCACGTCAAAAGTCACTTTCACCTAGAAACTCCATTCACACTTTTTATTATTCAGCTTACTGTGGAGACACATGCTGGAACCTTTTTTATTTTTATGTTTTGTAGTTTATGAGTTATTTAACTTAAACGCCCAATGCATTCTCTATGGCAATAGCACAAACTTTGGCATGCACTAGTAACTACATACTTACACCTAGCAACCCCATTCTAGCCTACTTAGGTTCATCTTACGGTGGACATGTTTGCCTGAAAAGGAATCTTTGAAATGTTTCATAGTTTTAGAAATATAGTGCTTTCAAATTTGAGACATTTAACATGGGGCTCAATGGCAGCTCTATAGGCACGTCAAAAGTCACTTTCACCTAGAAACTCCATTCACACTTTTTATTATTCAGCTTACTGTGGAGACACATGCTGGAACTTTTTTTTATTTTTATGTTTTGTAGTTTATGAGTTATTTAACTTAAACGCCCAATGCATTCTCTATGGCAATAGCACAAACTTTGGCATGCACTAGTAACTACATACTTACACCTAGCAACCCCATTCTAGCCTACTTAGGTTCATCTTACGGTGGACATGTTTGCCTGAAAAGGAAACTTTGAAATGTTTCATAGTTTTAGAAATATAGTGCTTTCAAATTTGAGACATTTAACATGGGGCTCAATGGCAGCTCTATAGGCACGTCAAAAGTCACTTTCACCTAGAAACTCCATTCACACTTTTTATTATTCAGCTTACTGTGGAGACACATGCTGGAACTTTTTTTTATTTTTATGTTTTGTAGTTTATGAGTTATTTAACTTAAACGCCCAATGCATTCTCTATGGCAATAGCACAAACTTTGGCATGCACTAGTAACTACATACTTACACCTAGCAACCCCATTCTAGCCTACTTAGGTTCATCTTACGGTGGACATGTTTGCCTGAAAAGGAAACTTTGAAATGTTTCATAGTTTTAGAAATATAGTGCTTTCAAATTTGAGACATTTAACATGGGGCTCAATGGCAGCTCTATAGGCACGTCAAAAGTCACTTTCACCTAGAAACTCCATTCACACTTTTTATTATTCAGCTTACTGTGGAGACACATGCTGGAACCTTTTTTTATTTTTATGTTTTGTAGTTTATGAGTTATTTAACTTAAACGCCCAATGCATTCTCTATGGCAATAGCACAAACTTTGGCATGCACTAGTAACTACATACTTACACCTAGCAACCCCATTCTAGCCTACTTAGGTTCATCTTACGCTGGACATGTTTGCCTGAAAAGGAATCTTTGAAATGTTTCATAGTTTTAGAAATATAGTGCTTTCAAATTTGAGACATTTAACATGGGGCTCAATGGCAGCTCTATAGGCACGTCAAAAGTCACTTTCACCTAGAAACTCCATTCACACTTTTTATTATTCAGCTTACTGTGGAGACACATGCTGGAACTTTTTTTTATTTTTATGTTTTGTAGTTTATGAGTTATTTAACTTAAACGCCCAATGCATTCTCTATGGCAATAGCACAAACTTTGGCATGCACTAGTAACTACATACTTACACCTAGCAACCCCATTCTAGCCTACTTAGGTTCATCTTACGGTGGACATGTTTGCCTGAAAAGGAAACTTTGAAATGTTTCATAGTTTTAGAAATATAGTGCTTTCAAATTTGAGACATTTAACATGGGGCTCAATGGCAGCTCTATAGGCACGTCTAAAGTCACTTTCACCTAGAAACTCCATTCACACTTTTTATTATTCAGCTTACTGTGGAGACACATGCTGGAAGCTTTTTTTATTTTTATGTTTTGTAGTTTATGAGTTATTTAACTTAAACGCCCAATGCATTCTCTATGGCAATAGCACAAACTTTGGCATGCACTAGTAACTACATACTTACACCTAGCAACCCCATTCTAGCCTACTTAGGTTCATCTTACGGTGGACATGTTTGCCTGAAAAGGAAACTTTGAAATGTTTCATAGTTTTAGAAATATAGTGCTTTCAAATTTGAGACATTTAACATGGGGCTCAATGGCAGCTCTATAGGCACGTCAAAAGTCACTTTCACCTAGAAACTCCATTCACACTTTTTATTATTCAGCTTACTGTGGAGACACATGCTGGAACTTTTTTTTATTTTTATGTTTTGTAGTTTATGAGTTATTTAACTTAAACGCCCAATGCATTCTCTATGGCAATAGCACAAACTTTGGCATGCACTAGTAACTACATACTTACACCTAGCAACCCCATTCTAGCCTACTTAGGTTCATCTTACGGTGGACATGTTTGCCTGAAAAGGAAACTTTGAAATGTTTCATAGTTTTAGAAATATAGTGCTTTCAAATTTGAGACATTTAACATGGGGCTCAATGGCAGCTCTATAGGCACGTCAAAAGTCACTTTCACCTAGAAACTCCATTCACACTTTTTATTATTCAGCTTACTGTGGAGACACATGCTGGAACCTTTTTTTATTTTTATGTTTTGTAGTTTATGAGTTATTTAACTTAAACGCCCAATGCATTCTCTATGGCAATAGCACAAACTTTGGCATGCACTAGTAACTACATACTTACACCTAGCAACCCCATTCTAGCCTACTTAGGTTCATCTTACGGTGGACATGTTTGCCTGAAAAGGAATCTTTGAAATGTTTCATAGTTTTAGAAATATAGTGCTTTCAAATTTGAGACATTTAACATGGGGCTCAATGGCAGCTCTATAGGCACGTCAAAAGTCACTTTCACCTAGAAACTCCATTCACACTTTTTATTATTCAGCTTACTGTGGAGACACATGCTGGAACTTTTTTTTATTTTTATGTTTTGTAGTTTATGAGTTATTTAACTTAAACGCCCAATGCATTCTCTATGGCAATAGCACAAACTTTGGCATGTACTAGTAACTACATACTTACACCTAGCAACCCCATTCTAGCCTACTTAGGTTCATCTTACGGTGGACATGTTTGCCTGAAAAGGAAACTTTGAAATGTTTCATAGTTTTAGAAATATAGTGCTTTCAAATTTGAGACATTTAACATGGGGCTCAATGGCAGCTCTATAGGCACGTCAAAAGTCACTTTCACCTAGAAACTCCATTCACACTTTTTATTATTCAGCTTACTGTGGAGACACATGCTGGAACCTTTTTTTATTTGTATGTTTTGTAGTTTATGAGTTATTTAACTTAAACGCCCAATGCATTCTCTATGGCAATAGCACAAACTTTGGCATGCACTAGTAACTACATACTTACACCTAGCAACCCCATTCTAGCCTACTTAGGTTCATCTTACGGTGGACATGTTTGCCTGAAAAGGAATCTTTGAAATGTTTCATAGTTTTAGAAATATAGTGCTTTCAAATTTGAGACATTTAACATGGGGCTCAATGGCAGCTCTATAGGCACGTCAAAAGTCACTTTCACCTAGAAACTCCATTCACACTTTTTATTATTCAGCTTACTGTGGAGACACATGCTGGAACTTTTTTTTATTTTTATGTTTTGTAGTTTATGAGTTATTTAACTTAAACGCCCAATGCATTCTCTATGGCAATAGCACAAACTTTGGCATGCACTAGTAACTACATACTTACACCTAGCAACCCCATTCTAGCCTACTTAGGTTCATCTTACGGTGGACATGTTTGCCTGAAAAGGAAACTTTGAAATGTTTCATAGTTTTAGAAATATAGTGCTTTCAAATTTGAGACATTTAACATGGGGCTCAATGGCAGCTCTATAGGCACGTCAAAAGTCACTTTCACCTAGAAACTCCATTCACACTTTTTATTATTCAGCTTACTGTGGAGACACATGCTGGAACTTTTTTTTATTTTTATGTTTTGTAGTTTATGAGTTATTTAACTTAAACGCCCAATGCATTCTCTATGGCAATAGCACAAACTTTGGCATGCACTAGTAACTACATACTTACACCTAGCAACCCCATTCTAGCCTACTTAGGTTAATCTTACGGTGGACATGTTTGCCTGAAAAGGAAACTTTGAAATGTTTCATAGTTTTAGAAATATAGTGCTTTCAAATTTGAGACATTTAACATGGGGCTCAATGGCAGCTCTATAGGCACGTCAAAAGTCACTTTCACCTAGAAACTCCATTCACACTTTTTATTATTCAGCTTACTGTGGAGACACATGCTGGAACTTTTTTTTATTTTTATGTTTTGTAGTTTATGAGTTATTCAACTTAAACGCCCAATGCATTCTCTATGGCAATAGCACAAACTTTGGCATGCTACTAGTCCTACATACTTACACCTAGCAACCCCATTCTAGCCTACTTAGGTTCATCTTACGGTGGACATGTTTGCCTGAAAAGTAAACTTTGAAATGTTTCATAGTTTTAGAAATATAGTGCTTTCAAATTTGAGACATTTAACATGGGGCTCAATGGCAGCTCTATAGGCACGTCAAAAGTCACTTTCACCTAGAAACTCCATTCACACTTTTTATTATTCAGCTTACTGTGGAGACACATGCTGGAACTTTTTTTTATTTTTATGTTTTGTAGTTTATGAGTTATTCAACTTAAACGCCCAATGCATTCTCTATGGCAATAGCACAAGCTTTGGCATGCACTAGTAACTACATACTTACACCTAGCAACCCCATTCTAGCCTACTTAGGTTCATCTTACGGTGGACATGTTTGCCTGAAAAGGAAACTTTGAAATGTTTCATAGTTTTAGAAATATAGTGCTTTCAAATTTGAGACATTTAACATGGGGCTCAATGGCAGCTCTATAGGCACGTCAAAAGTCACTTTCACCTAGAAACTCCATTCACACTTTTTATTATTCAGCTTACTGTGGAGACACATGCTGGAACTTTTTTTTTATTTTTATGTTTTGTAGTTTATCAGTTATTTAACTTAAACGCCCAATGCATTCTCTATGGCAATAGCACAAACTTTGGCATGCACTAGTAACTACATACTTACACCTAGCAACCCCATTCTAGCCTACTTAGGTTCATCTTACGGTGGACATGTTTGCCTGAAAAGGAAACTTTGAAATGTTTCATAGTTTTAGAAATATAGTGCTTTCAAATTTGAGACATTTAACATGGGGCTCAATGGCAGCTCTATAGGCACGTCAAAAGTCACTTTCACCTAGAAACTCCATTCACACTTTTTATTATTCAGCTTACTGTGGAGACACATGCTGGAACTTTTTTTTATTTTTATGTTTTGTAGTTTATGAGTTATTTAACTTAAACGCCCAATGCATTCTCTATGGCAATAGCACAAACTTTGGCATGCACTAGTAACTACATACTTACACCTAGCAACCCCATTCTAGCCTACTTAGGTTAATCTTACGGTGGACATGTTTGCCTGAAAAGGAAACTTTGAAATGTTTCATAGTTTTAGAAATATAGTGCTTTCAAATTTGAGACATTTAACATGGGGCTCAATGGCAGCTCTATAGGCACGTCAAAAGTCACTTTCACCTAGAAACTCCATTCACACTTTTTATTATTCAGCTTACTGTGGAGACACATGCTGGAACTTTTTTTTATTTTTATGTTTTGTAGTTTATGAGTTATTCAACTTATACGCCCAATGCATTCTCTATGGCAATAGCACAAACTTTGGCATGCTACTAGTCCTACATACTTACACCTAGCAACCCCATTCTAGCCTACTTAGGTTCATCTTACGGTGGACATGTTTGCCTGAAAAGTAAACTTTGAAATGTTTCATAGTTTTAGAAATATAGTGCTTTCAAATTTGAGACATTTAACATGGGGCTCAATGGCAGCTCTATAGGCACGTC
Organism: Protomyctophum parallelum; assembly: GCF_964188405.1. Classification (NCBI taxonomy): domain Eukaryota; kingdom Metazoa; phylum Chordata; class Actinopteri; order Myctophiformes; family Myctophidae; genus Protomyctophum; species Protomyctophum parallelum. The sequence continues at coordinate 47,208,068 of NC_139701.1, read as the reverse complement.
AAAAGTCACTTTCACCTAGAAACTCCATTCACACTTTTTATTATTCAGCTTACTGTGGAGACACATGCTGGAACTTTTTTTTATTTTTATGTTTTGTAGTTTATGAGTTATTTAACTTAAACGCCCAATGCATTCTCTATGGCAATAGCACAAACTTTGGCATGCACTAGTAACTACATACTTACACCTAGCAACCCCATTCTAGCCTACTTAGGTTCATCTTACGGTGGACATGTTTGCCTGAAAAGGAAACTTTGAAATGTTTCATAGTTTTAGAAATATAGTGCTTTCAAATTTGAGACATTTAACATGGGGCTCAATGGCAGCTCTATAGGCACGTCAAAAGTCACTTTCACCTAGAAACTCCATTCACACTTTTTATTATTCAGCTTACTGTGGAGACACATGCTGGAACTTTATTTTTATTTTTATGTTTTGTAGTTTATCAGTTATTTAACTTAAACGCCCAATGCATTCTCTATGGCAATAGCACAAACTTTGGCATGCACTAGTAACTACATACTTACACCTAGCAACCCCATTCTAGCCTACTTAGGTTCATCTTACGGTGGACATGTTTGCCTGAAAAGGAATCTTTGAAATGTTTCATAGTTTTAGAAATATAGTGCTTTCAAATTTGAGACATTTAACATGGGGCTCAATGGCAGCTCTATAGGCACGTCAAAAGTCACTTTCACCTAGAAACTCCATTCACACTTTTTATTATTCAGCTTACTGTGGAGACACATGCTGGAACTTTTTTTTATTTTTATGTTTTGTAGTTTATGAGTTATTTAACTTAAACGCCCAATGCATTCTCTATGGCAATAGCACAAACTTTGGCATGCACTAGTAACTACATACTTACACCTAGCAACCCCATTCTAGCCTACTTAGGTTAATCTTATGGTGGACATGTTTGCCTGAAAAGGAAACTTTGAAATGTTTCATAGTTTTAGAAATATAGTGCTTTCAAATGTGAGACACTTAACATGGGGCTCAATGGCAGCTCTATAGGCACGTCAAAAGTCACTTTCACCTAGAAACTCCATTCACACTTTTTATTATTCAGCTTACTGTGGAGACACATGCTGGAACTTTTTTTTATTTTTATGTTTTGTAGTTTATGAGTTATTCAACTTAAACGCCCAATGCATTCTCTATGGCAATAGCACAAACTTTGGCATGCTACTAGTCCTACATACTTACACCTAGCAACCCCATTCTAGCCTACTTAGGTTCATCTTACGGTGGACATGTTTGCCTGAAAAGTAAACTTTGAAATGTTTCATAGTTTTAGAAATATAGTGCTTTCAAATTTGAGACATTTAACATGGGGCTCAATGGCAGCTCTATAGGCACGTCAAAAGTCACTTTCACCTAGAAACTACATTCACACTTTTTATTATTCAGCTTACTGTGGAGACACATGCTGGAACTTTTTTTTATTTTTATGTTTTGTAGTTTATGAGTTATTTAACTTAAACGCCCAATGCATTCTCTATGGCAATAGCACAAACTTTGGCATGCACTAGTAACTACATACTTACACCTAGCAACCCCATTCTAGCCTACTTAGGTTCATCTTACGGTGGACATGTTTGCCTGAAAAGGAATCTTTGAAATGTTTCATAGTTTTAGAAATATAGTGCTTTCAAATTTGAGACATTTAACATGGGGCTCAATGGCAGCTCTATAGGCACGTCAAAAGTCACTTTCACCTAGAAACTCCATTCACACTTTCTATTATTCAGCTTACTGTGGAGACACATGCTGGACCTTTTTTTTATTTTTATGTTTTGTAGTTTATGAGTTATTCAACTTAAACGCCCAATGCATTCTCTATGGCAATAGCACAAACTTTGGCATGCTACTAGTCCTACATACTTACACCTAGCAACCCCATTCTAGCCTACTTAGGTTCATCTTACGGTGGACATGTTTGCCTGAAAAGTAAACTTTGAAATGTTTCATAGTTTTAGAAATATAGTGCTTTCAAATTTGAGACATTTAACATGGGGCTCAATGGCAGCTCTATAGGCACGTCAAAAGTCACTTTCACCTAGAAACTCCATTCACACTTTTTATTATTCAGCTTACTGTGGAAACACATGCTGGAACTTTTTTTTATTTTTATGTTTTGTAGTTTATGAGTTATTTAACTTAAACGCCCAATGCATTCTCTATGGCAATAGCACAAACTTTGGCATGCACTAGTAACTACATACTTACACCTAGCAACCCCATTCTAGCCTACTTAGGTTCATCTTACGGTGGACATGTTTGCCTGAAAAGGAAACTTTGAAATGTTTCATAGTTTTAGAAATATAGTGCTTTCAAATTTGAGACATTTAACATGGGGCTCAATGGCAGCTCTATAGGCACGTCAAAAGTCACTTTCACCTAGAAACTCCATTCACACTTTTTATTATTCAGCTTACTGTGGAGACACATGATGGAACTTTTTTTTATTTTTATGTTTTGTAGTTTATGAGTTATTCAACTTAAACGCCCAATGCATTCTCTATGGCAATAGCACAAACTTTGGCATGCACTAGTAACTACATACTTACACCTAGCAACCCCATTCTAGCCTACTTAGGTTCATCTTACGGTGGACATGTTTGCCTGAAAAGGAAACTTTGAAATGTTTCATAGTTTTAGAAATATAGTGCTTTCAAATTTGAGACATTTAACATGGGGCTCAATGGCAGCTCTATAGGCACGTCAAAAGTCACTTTCACCTAGAAACTCCATTCACACTTTTTATTATTCAGCTTACTGTGGAGACACATGCTGGAACCTTTTTTTATTTTTATGTTTTGTAGTTTATGAGTTATTTAACTTAAACGCCCAATGCATTCTCGATGGCAATAGCACAAACTTTGGCATGCACTAGTAACTACATACTTACACCTAGCAACCCCATTCTAGCCTACTTAGGTTAATCTTACGGTGGACATGTTTGCCTGAAAAGGAAACTTTGAAATGTTTCATAGTTTTAGAAATATAGTGCTTTCAAATTTGAGACATTTAACATGGGGCTCAATGGCAGCTCTATAGGCACGTCAAAAGTCACTTTCACCTAGAAACTCCATTCACACTTTTTATTATTCAGCTTACTGTGGAGACACATGCTGGAACTTTTTTTTATTTTTATGTTTTGTAGTTTATGAGTTATTCAACTTATACGCCCAATGCATTCTCTATGGCAATAGCACAAACTTTGGCATGCTACTAGTCCTACATACTTACACCTAGCAACCCCATTCTAGCCTACTTAGGTTAATCTTACGGTGGACATGTTTGCCTGAAAAGTAAACTTTGAAATGTTTCATAGTTTTAGAAATATAGTGCTTTCAAATTTGAGACATTTAACATGGGGCTCAATGGCAGCTCTATAGGCACGTCAAAAGTCACTTTCACCTAGAAACTCCATTCACACTTTTTATTATTCAGCTTACTGTGGAGACACATGCTGGAACTTTTTTTTATTTTTATGTTTTGTAGTTTATGAGTTATTTAACTTAAACGCCCAATGCATTCTCTATGGCAATAGCACAAACTTTGGCATGCACTAGTAACTACATACTTACACCTAGCAACCCCATTCTAGCCTACTTAGGTTCATCTTACGGTGGACATGTTTGCCTGAAAAGGAAACTTTGAAATGTTTCATAGTTTTAGAAATATAGTGCTTTCAAATTTGAGACATTTAACATGGGGCTCAATGGCAGCTCTATAGGCACGCCAAAAGTCACTTTCACCTAGAAACTCCATTCACACTTTTTATTATTCAGCTTACTGTGGAGACACATGCTGGAACTTTTTTTTATTTTTATGTTTTGTAGTTTATGAGTTATTTAACTTAAACGCCCAATGCATTCTCTATGGCAATAGCACAAACTTTGGCATGCACTAGTAACTACATACTTACACCTAGCAACCCCATTCTAGCCTACTTAGGTTCATCTTACGGTGGACATGTTTGCCTGAAAAGGAAACTTTGAAATGTTTCATAGTTTTAGAAATATAGTGCTTTCAAATTTGAGACATTTAACATGGGGCTCAATGGCAGCTCTATAGGCACGTCAAAAGTCACTTTCACCTAGAAACTCCATTCACACTTTTTATTATTCAGCTTACTGTGGAGACACATGCTGGAACCTTTTTTTATTTTTATGTTTTGTAGTTTATGAGTTATTTAACTTAAACGCCCAATGCATTCTCTATGGCAATAGCACAAACTTTGGCATGCACTAGTAACTACATACTTACACCTAGCAACCCCATTCTAGCCTACTTAGGTTAATCTTACGGTGGACATGTTTGCCTGAAAAGGAAACTTTGAAATGTTTCATAGTTTTAGAAATATAGTGCTTTCAAATTTGAGACATTTAACATGGGGCTCAATGGCAGCTCTATAGGCACGTCAAAAGTCACTTTCACCTAGAAACTCCATTCACACTTTTTATTATTCAGCTTACTGTGGAGACACATGCTGGAACTTTTTTTTTATTTTTATGTTTTGTAGTTTATGAGTTATTCAACTTAAACGCCCAATGCATTCTCTATGGCAATAGCACAAACTTTGGCATGCTACTAGTCCTACATACTTACACCTAGCAACCCCATTCTAGCCTACTTAGGTTCATCTTACGGTGGACATGTTTGCCTGAAAAGTAAACTTTGAAATGTTTCATAGTTTTAGAAATATAGTGCTTTCAAATTTGAGACATTTAACATGGGGCTCAATGGCAGCTCTATAGGCACGTCAAAAGTCACTTTCACCTAGAAACTCCATTCACACTTTTTATTATTCAGCTTACTGTGGAGACACATGCTGGAACTTTTTTTTATTTTTATGTTTTGTAGTTTATGAGTTATTTAACTTAAACGCCCAATGCATTCTCTATGGCAATAGCACAAACTTTGGCATGCACTAGTAACTACATACTTACACCTAGCAACCCCATTCTAGCCTACTTAGGTTCATCTTACGGTGGACATGTTTGCCTGAAAAGGAATCTTTGAAATGTTTCATAGTTTTAGAAATATAGTGCTTTCAAATTTGAGACATTTAACATGGGGCTCAATGGCAGCTCTATAGGCACGTCAAAAGTCACTTTCACCTAGAAACTCCATTCACACTTTTTATTATTCAGCTTACTGTGGAGACACATGCTGGACCTTTTTTTTATTTTTATGTTTTGTAGTTTATGAGTTATTCAACTTAAACGCCCAATGCATTCTCTATGGCAATAGCACAAACTTTGGCATGCTACTAGTCCTACATACTTACACCTAGCAACCCCATTCTAGCCTACTTAGGTTCATCTTACGGTGGACATGTTTGCCTGAAAAGTAAACTTTGAAATGTTTCATAGTTTTAGAAATATAGTGCTTTCAAATTTGAGACATTTAACATGGGGCTCAATGGCAGCTCTATAGGCACGTCAAAAGTCACTTTCACCTAGAAACTCCATTCACACTTTTTATTATTCAGCTTACTGTGGAGACACATGCTGGAACTTTTTTTTATTTTTATGTTTTGTAGTTTATGAGTTATTTAACTTAAACGCCCAATGCATTCTCTATGGCAATAGCACAAACTTTGGCATGCACTAGTAACTACATACTTACACCTAGCAACCCCATTCTAGCCTACTTAGGTTCATCTTACGGTGGACATGTTTGCCTGAAAAGGAAACTTTGAAATGTTTCATAGTTTTAGAAATATAGTGCTTTCAAATTTGAGACATTTAACATGGGGCTCAATGGCAGCTCTATAGGCACGTCAAAAGTCACTTTCACCTAGAAACTCCATTCACACTTTTTATTATTCAGCTTACTGTGGAGACACATGCTGGAACTTTTTTTTATTTTTATGTTTTGTAGTTTATGAGTTATTCAACTTAAACGCCCAATGCATTCTCTATGGCAATAGCACAAACTTTGGCATGCTACTAGTCCTACATACTTACACCTAGCAACCCCATTCTAGCCTACTTAGGTTCATCTTACGGTGGACATGTTTGCCTGAAAAGGAAACTTTGAAATGTTTCATAGTTTTAGAAATATAGTGCTTTCAAATTTGAGACATTTAACATGGGGCTCAATGGCAGCCCTATAGGCACGTCAAAAGTCACTTTCACCTAGAAACTCCATTCACACTTTTTATTATTCAGCTTACTGTGGAGACACATGCTGGAACTTTTTTTTATTTTTATGTTTTGTAGTTTATGAGTTATTCAACTTAAACGCCCAATGCATTCTCTATGGCAATAGCACAAACTTTGGCATGCACTAGTAACTACATACTTACACCTAGCAACCCCATTCTAGCCTACTTAGGTTCATCTTACGGTGGACATGTTTGCCTGAAAAGGAAACTTTGAAATGTTTCATAGTTTTAGAAATATAGTGCTTTCAAATTTGAGACATTTAACATGGGGCTCAATGGCAGCTCTATAGGCACGTCAAAAGTCACTTTCACCTAGAAACTCCATTCACACTTTTTATTATTCAGCTTACTTTGGAGACACATGCTGGAACTTTATTTTTATTTTTATGTTTTGTAGTTTATCAGTTATTTAACTTAAACGCCCAATGCATTCTCTATGGCAATAGCACAAACTTTGGCATGCACTAGTAACTACATACTTACACCTAGCAACCCCATTCTAGCCTACTTAGGTTCATCTTACGGTGGACATGTTTGCCTGAAAAGGAATCTTTGAAATGTTTCATAGTTTTAGAAATATAGTGCTTTCAAATTTGAGACATTTAACATGGGGCTCAATGGCAGCTCTATAGGCACGTCAAAAGTCACTTTCACCTAGAAACTCCATTCACACTTTTTATTATTCAGCTTACTGTGGAGACACATGCTGGAACTTTTTTTTATTTTTATGTTTTGTAGTTTATGAGTTATTCAACTTAAACGCCCAATGCATTCTCTATGGCAATAGCACAAACTTTGGCATGCTACTAGTCCTACATACTTACACCTAGCAACCCCATTCTAGCCTACTTAGGTTCATCTTACGGTGGACATGTTTGCCTGAAAAGTAAACTTTGAAATGTTTCATAGTTTTAGAAATATAGTGTTTTCAAATTTGAGACATTTAACATGGGGCTCAATGGCAGCTCTATAGGCACGTCAAAAGTCACTTTCACCTAGAAACTCCATTCACACTTTTTATTATTCAGCTTACTGTGGAGACACATGCTGGAACTTTTTTTTATTTTTATGTTTTGTAGTTTATGAGTTATTTAACTTAAACGCCCAATGCATTCTCTATGGCAATAGCACAAACTTTGGCATGCACTAGTAACTACATACTTACACCTAGCAACCCCATTCTAGCCTACTTAGGTTCATCTTACGGTGGACATGTTTGCCTGAAAAGGAATCTTTGAAATGTTTCATAGTTTTAGAAATATAGTGCTTTCAAATTTGAGACATTTAACATGGGGCTCAATGGCAGCTCTATAGGCACGTCAAAAGTCACTTTCACCTAGAAACTCCATTCACACTTTTTATTATTCAGCTTACTGTGGAGACACATGCTGGACCTTTTTTTTTTTTTATGTTTTGTAGTTTATGAGTTATTCAACTTAAACGCCCAATGCATTCTCTATGGCAATAGCACAAACTTTGGCATGCTACTAGTCCTACATACTTACACCTAGCAACCCCATTCTAGCTTACTTAGGTTCATCTTACGGTGGACATATTTGCCTGAAAAGGAATCTTTGAAATGTTTCATAGTTTTAGAAATATAGTGCTTTCAAATTTGAGACATTTAACATGGGGCTCAATGACAGCTCTATAGGCACGTCAAAAGTCACTTTCACCTAGAAACTCCATTCACACTTTTTATTATTCAGCTTACTGTGGAGACACATGCTGGAACTTTTTTTTATTTTTATGTTTTGTAGTTTATGAGTTATTCAACTTAAACGCCCAATGCATTCTCTATGGCAATAGCACAAACTTTGGCATGCTACTAGTCCTACATACTTACACCTAGCAACCCCATTCTAGCCTACTTAGGTTCATCTTACGGTGGACATGTTTGCCTGAAAAGTAAACTTTGAAATGTTTCATAGTTTTAGAAATATAGTGCTTTCAAATTTGAGACATTTAACATGGGGCTCAATGGCAGCTCTATAGGCACGTCAAAAGTCACTTTCACCTAGAAACTCCATTCACACTTTTTATTATTCAGCTTACTGTGGAGACACATGCTGGAACTTTTTTTTATTTTTATGTTTTGTAGTTTATGAGTTATTTAACTTAAACGCCCAATGCATTCTCTATGGCAATAGCACAAACTTTGGCATGCACTAGTAACTACATACTTACACCTAGCAACCCCATTCTAGCCTACTTAGGTTCATCTTACGGTGGACATGTTTGCCTGAAAAGGAATCTTTGAAATGTTTCATAGTTTTAGAAATATAGTGCTTTCAAATTTGAGACATTTAACATGGGGCTCAATGGCAGCTCTATAGGCACGTCAAAAGTCACTTTCACCTAGAAACTCCATTCACACTTTTTATTATTCAGCTTACTGTGGAGACACATGCTGGACTTTTTTTTATTTTTATGTTTTGTAGTTTATGAGTTATTCAACTTAAACGCCCAATGCATTCTCTATGGCAATAGCACAAACTTTGGCATGCTACTAGTCCTACATACTTACACCTAGCAACCCCATTCTAGCTTACTTAGGTTCATCTTACGGTGGACATGTTTGCCTGAAAAGGAATCTTTGAAATGTTTCATAGTTTTAGAAATATAGTGCTTTCAAATTTGAGACATTTAACATGGGGCTCAATGACAGCTCTATAGGCACGTCAAAAGTCATTTTCACCTAGAAACTCCATTCACACTTTTTATTATTCAGCTTACTGTGGAGACACATGCTGGAACTTTTTTTTATTTTTATGTTTTGTAGTTTATGAGTTATTTAACTTAAACACCCAATGCATTCTCTATGGCAATAGCACAACATTTGGCATGCTACTAGTCCTACATACTTACACCTAGCAACTTTATTCTGCCACTTTTTGGGCATCGTACTACTTCCACATACTTTATTCCGCTTTATGCAGTTATTTATGCTTATTCTTTTTACCAATTTTTATACATTCTTTTTTAAACTTTTCTTTCAGCTTTAATACATTTTCTACTGTACATTATATACATTGCGTCTTTTGGCGAGCCCACGCAGTTTCTGCAGGGAACTGCTTTCTAGTTTAACTTAAACGCCCAATGCATTCTCTATGGCAATAGCACACACTTTGGCATGCTACTAGTCCTACATACTTACACCTAGCAACCCCATTCTAGCCTACTTAGGTTCATCTTACGGTGGACATGTTTGCCTGAAAAGGAATCTTTGAAAGGTGTCATAGTTTTAGAAATATAGTGCTTTCAAATTTGAGACTTTTATAATGGGGCTCAATGGCAGATTTTGGCACGTCAAAAAATCACTTTCACCTAGAAACTCCATTTAGGGAAGTTGTATTTATACAACGTAGTTTCGGGAGAAGAGACCTCCTTCCGCTTGACCTTAACCACTCCTCCCTCATTATCAACAACTCCTCCCTCCTCATCAACTCACCTGCCTTTCATTATCACCCAGCCAATCCCTGGTGCAATCACCACAGCATAAATACACCTGCGATCTCTCAACCAAGTTGTTTGTCCTGCTCCATGACAGACCAAACATGGGTTGTGAGTACTGCACTTGTAGATCGGCTATTTTCACTACTCTTCAAAATCGCCATCCTCCTCCACCCCAACCTCCTCCTTCCGCCTCGATTCTCTAGGAATCCAGGGGGGGCAGTGACGGAGCAGAGACGACCAGCCGCTCATTCCGAGTATAGAGCAAAGATGACCGTCAGCTCCAGAGACTACGCCCCCACCCTGAGTCTCGCCCTACCTTGGGTTCCTCACTCCACTCCATGCATTCATCTCATTCTGTTTCAATAAACTGTTAATCTTGAGCGAAGGTGTGGTCTCTTACTAAGTGAACACTTTTTATTATTCAGCTTACTGTGGAGACACATGCTGGAACTTTTTACTTTGAAATGTTTTATAGTTTGAGTTACTAACGCCCAATGCATTCTCTATGGCAATAGCACACACTTTGGCATGCTACTAGTCCTACATACTTACACCTAGCAACCACATTCTAGCCTACTTAGGCATCCTTGAGAATCGCGGAAAAGCGAGAGGCTATAGTCACTATAGCCTCTCGCTTTTCCGCGATTTTCACCTTTTTTTTCAAATCCTCCGAAATCGTAAAAAACGATGGACTATAGCCTTTTCCGCGATTTTCACCTTTTTCAAATCCTCAACAATGATGAAGAATCACGCACTATAGCGCGCCGCTCAATGACCTTGACCAATATCAATGACCATGAGTAGTATAAATGACCTTGACAAGTATCAATTACCTTGACCAGTATAAATGACCTTGACCAGTATAAATGACCTTGACCAGTATGAATGACCTTCACCAGTATAAATTACCTTGAACACTATAAATTACCTTGAACAGTATGCGGGCCGTGACCATGGACTATAGCCTTTCGCGGTTTTCACCTTTTTTTCAAATCCTCCGTAATCGTAAAAAACGACATACTATAGTATGCCCTCCGAGACCATGGGCTATAGCCTCTCGCTTTTCCGCGATTTTCACTTATTTTTTCAAATCCTCCGAAATCGTAAAAAACGACATACAGACCTTGACAAGTAAAGATGACCTTGACCAGTTTAAATGACCTTGACCAGAATAAATGACCTTCACCAGTATAAATGACCTTGACCAGTATAAATGACCTTCACCAGTATAGATGACCTTGACCAGTATAAATGACCTTGACAAGTATAAATGACCTTGAACCGTATAAATGACCTTGAACAGTATGCGGGCCGTGACCATGGACTTTCGCGATGTTCACCTTTTTTAAATCCTCAACAATGATGAAGAATCGCGCACTATAGCGCACCGCTCAATGACCTCTGAGACCATGGACCAATGCACCATGTAAATACAACACATTGAGCAGGGCACTGCAGGGAGTTGAACCCCGTTCTGGTAAACCAGAAGTACGGCACCAGTGCCTTAGTTTTTGTGTTGTCATTTACAGGTCCTTTCGTTGAAATGTAAATTTTACATTTCAACAGTAAAGTAATATATAAAGAAGAGAAACACAAAAGCACAAAAATAACATTTTCGAAACACCGGTATTTGCTTTGATTATTTTAACTTTTTCTTGCCGACCTCCCACATTTAATTCGATGATTAACAAAAAACAGTGTTGAATCTGTAAGGATCCATTTGGTTACACGTGCGTGTGTGTGTGTGTGTGTGCACACTTCGATAACCAGTGTTGGACCTGTAAGGGTCCATTTGGTTACATGTGTTATACTCTCATAGGGGATTCACACTATGGTCCCGGGTGCGCACTCGGGACCACTTGGCAGATGTTGTGGTAGTGTGAATGATGCGTACCGTTCCCGGGAGCGGATCGCCCAACCGTCCCCGGGACCGCATGGGGGGCGGGTCTCTGGACCGTTGAAGTGTATTCAGAGACTGTTTTTTTTTAAAGAACGTGACTTAATCTCTAGTCGACGAGCCAAGCCTCAACAAAAAAAACACAGCCGCTGCACGACGCGTAACACCAGCGCATTTCTCAACGCCGCCCGTCTCCTGTTGAATCTGCGTATACGCGCAGCACCGCGTATACGCGCAGCACCGCAGTAGTTCTTATTCTGCGGACTACACGTGGCTCTTGGGCTTTGCTCCACAGTTTCCAAAGTAAAACAAAATAATAATAATGCTGAAGTAGAATCCATAGCAAACTAATACACTGGAGCACAGAACTGACTGACACAGTGAATAGCAGGCAGGCTGACAGTGAAGTAGTATAACGGCCAAAAGCCAAAGAGGCAATGCAATGCAGTGTGTCTGGAGTTATTTGAGACAATGTCGCAGAGTTGATGGTCAGTGTCCGTGCGCGCCAGCCATCAAACAAACCGCCGTCTGGAGGATTAAAGTGTGTTATGCAAGTGTACCCGGTGCGCTGTTGAATCTCGGGCAATGTGAATCATGGCCATCGGGGACCAGGCAACCGTATTCGGAAACGGTTCCAATGAAACGGATTCAGTCCGTCTCAGTGTGAATCCCCTATCAGACTTACAGACATCAGGCTGCCAAGCCAGAGCACATCAGCCCTTGCAGTCAGCCATTGCAGCCATACCAGCCTTGCTAAGTCAGCTCAGCCAGGCCTCTCTCGGGGCCTGGCTCTCTGTCTGCCTGGCCCGGTCTGCCCCGCCGTGCCTTGCAGCAACAGAACCAGCCTTTCTGGCAAGCCAGCCAGCTCAGAATGCGAGCTCAGCAAGCCAGCGCAGCTGGCAAGCACGCAGTTAGTCTAAACCAGTTTCAGACAGGCAGGCCAGGGCAGACAGACAGGAAGACCGAGGCGCCTAGGCAGGCAGACAGGCCAGGAAGGCAACAAAGTGCAGGCACGGGGACTATCCGGCCTAAGGCTGCGCTGCAAGGGTTGGAGCCTGGCTTGCTCCTGCTGGTCTGGGCTGAGTGGCTGTGGCTGCACAGTAATTATGGTACTCCTAGTCTGGGCTTGCTGCTGCGCTGGCTTGCTCGCTTGGCTTGGCGTTGCTGCACTTGTAGTTCCTACGTTACGTCCGGTCCTATAGTAGGCAGTGGGCACCAGCTCCCGTCCGCTTCTGATTACGAACGAGTGAATCTTTTTACAATAACGTTATTTTTCAGAAAGGAAGCCATTGAGCGTTAAAATGGGTCTTAATGCGTCCAACTCGAGTAGAATTATTAATTAAGTCAACAGGCCCGTCTAGAGTTTAAATGGACAGGTATCAGTCAACAGGCCTGTCTAGAGTTTAAATGGACAGGTATCAGTCAACAGGCCCGTCTAGAGTTTAAATGGACAGGTATCAGTCAACAGGCCCGTCTAGAGTTTGAATGGACAGGTATCAGTCAAAAGGGAGACATAGAAGAGGATGGACGGGTAGGGAAGGATCAACATGGAATGTCAGAACAGGTCCACTCCATATATGGAGATCTAAGGGTTTGAGTTTAGAGGTCAGATGTAGAGTTGCTGGCCGGCTCCATATATGCAGATCTAGGTGATGATCCAGTCTGATCTGCCCACAGCCCTCCTATGAGACACAGACTGAGACTGAGTGGCCAATGGTTGTGGGCTCCGCGTCCTCACCGTTTGGCATTGCCCTCTAGAGGTTGTCCGATCAGATGGGGTCAAATCAGGGCCAATAGTCATCTTCAAATTATTGGAATCGGGAGCCAAAAAAAAAGCCAAGTTTCGCGAAGGAGAAGCGAAAAAGCGACCAAGTACAAATGACCGTGACCAGTATATGACTGTGACCAGTATAAATTACCTTCATGAGACTAGTAAATGACCTTGACCAGTATAAATGACCTTCATAAGACTAGTAAATGATCTTCACCAGTATAAATGACCTTGACCAGTATTCGGTCCGTGACCATGGACTAAAGCCTTTTGCTTTTCCTTGATTTTCACCTTTTTTTTAAATCCTCAACAATGATGAAGAATCGCGCACTATAGTGCGCCGCTCAATGACCTGAGACCATGGACCAATGAATGAAATACACCACATTGAGCAGGGCACTGCAGGGAGTTGAACCCCGTTCCGGTAAACCAGAAGTCCGACACCAGTGCCTTAGTTTTTGTGTTGTTGTTCATTTACAGGTCCAGGTGTGCATACGCATGTGCGCCTGTGCGTGTGTAGGTGCATGTGTGCATGTGTGTGTGCACGCTTCAATGACCACTGTTGGACCCCATGGGGATCAAGGACCTCAGGGAGCCACCCATAATTCACAGCGGTCACAGCGAACTCTGTTGCATCACAACTGGTGGCCAACAGTCATAACCAACACCGCCGCCGACCCACAGGAGAATACCATCGCACAGTGGTATCAGACCAACCACAATCAGCCAGCCCTCAAACCAAACCCTTCCACCTAGAAGAACTCAAAACTGCAATGGGAAAGTTGAAACCCGGAAAAGCAGCAGGGATTGATGACATACTGGCAGAAATTATACAGCACCTGGAACCTAACGCAAAGACCTGGCTCGTGGGGATGCTGAACACATGCATGGCACAGAAAACCATCCCTTCTGTCTGGAGAAAGGCCAAAGTGGTTGCAATCCCCAAACCTGGCAAAGACCCATCATCCTCAAAGAGCTACCGACCCATTTCCCTTCTCTGCATCACCTACAAGAGAGGCTGCTACTCCAACGCCTCATGCCACTCATAGACACCAAGCTGACTAAAGACCAAGCTGGTTTCCGTCCCGGCCTGTGCTGGACAGAGCTCAACCTCACCCAACACATTGAGGATGGGTTTGAGGGAAAACAAATAACTGGAGCAGAAACTGGAGGGCGAAGCAAGCACGCAGGCAGCTAGTGCCTGCCTGCCTTCCTGCCTGCCTTCCTCATGTGGAAGCTGCATAGTTGACTTTGTGTGTGTCTTTCTTTTTCTGTCTGTCTTTCTTAGGATGAAGATCAAGGTAGACGCCGTTGGAAGGCTCAACACAAGCCGATGCCCCTAGAGATCCTTCCCAAAGCTTCCCTCAGGGAGCCCAGCAAGCCAGCTAGCCAGCAAGCCCGCCCAGTCAGCCAACGCAGCCAGCCAGCTCCGCCAGTCAGCCAGTGTAGAAAGTCAGGCTGACAAGCTAGAGCATATCAGCTCTTGCAGTCCGCCATTGCAGCCATACCAGCCTTGCTCAGTCAGCTCAGCCAGGCCTCTCTCGAGGCCTGGCTCTCTGTCTGCCTGGCCCGGTCTGCCCTGCCCTGCCTTGCAGCAACAGAACCAGCCTTGCTAGCAAGCCAGCCAGCTCAGAATACGAGCTCAGCAAGCCAGCGCAGCTGGCAAGCACGCAGTTAGTCTAAACCAGTTTCAGACCGGCAGGCCAAGGCAGACAGACAGGAAGACCGAGGCGCCTAGGCAGGCAGACAGGCCAGGAAGGCAACAAAGTGCAGGCAGGGGGACTATCCGGCCTAAGGCTGCGCTGCAAGGGTTGGAGCCTGGCCAGCTCCTGCTGGTCTGGGCTGAGTGGCTGTGGCTGCACAGTAAGGCTGCGGTAACCTAGTCTGGGCTTGCTGCTGCACTGGCTTGCTCAGCTCGCATTCTGAGCTGGCTGGCTTGCCAGAAAGGCTGGTTCTGTTGCTGCAAGGCAGGGCGGGGCAGACCGGGCCAGGCAGACAGAGAGCCAGGCCTCGAGAGAGGCCTGGCTGAGCTGACTGAGCAAGGCTGGTATGGCTGCAATGGCTGACTGTAAGGGCTGATATGCTCTGGCTTGGCAGCCTGACTTTCTACACTGGCTGACTGGCGGAGCTGACTGGCTACGTTGGCTGACTGGGCAGGCTTGCTGGCTAGCTGGCTTGCTGGGCTCCCTGAGGGAAGCTTTGGGATGGATCTCTAGGGGCATCGGCTTGTGTTGAGCCTTCCAACGGCGTCTACCTTGATCTCCGTCCTAAGAAAGAAAGACAGAAAAAGAAAGACACACACAAACCCAACTATGCAGGTTTGAGGGAAAACAAATAACTGGAGCAGCATTCAGAGATCTCTCTGCTGCCTACGACACTGTCCAACACCGCACAATGGTCAGCACAAGCCTCCTCAACAACAGGCGCTTCTATGTCCAGTTAAATGACCAGAGGAGTAAATAGAAAGCCCAAAAAGAACGGCCTCCCACAAGGTAGCGTGCTCGCCCCCCTCCTTTTCAATATCTACACAAACGTCCAGCCACTACCCAAAGTAGTAGTACTGGAATGAAATGATAGAGAACACCTCACACACGCATAGTTTCCTTTCGTGGCTGTTTACATTCGAGGGTCGCCGGTCCTCTCGAACGGAACAGTTTAACGTCATGCCCAGGACGAAAAGATATAGAGAACACCAACATGACAAATAACAGCAGGAAGGCATTATAAAACATACTCTCCCCCCATGCCTTCGGCCTGGTGGAGACAATTACCTTCATGAGACTAGTAAATGACCTTGACCAGTATAAATGACCTTCATGAGACTAGTAAATGACCTTGACCAGTATAAATGACCTTCATAAGACTAGTAAATGATCTTCACCAGTATAAATGACCTTGACCAGTATGCAGTCCGTGACCATGGACTATAGCCTTTTGCTTTTCCTTGGTTTTCGCCTTTTTTTAAATCCTCAACAATGATGAAGAATCGCGCACTATAGCGTGCCGCTCAATGACCTCTAAGACCATGGACCAATGAATGAAATACAATACATTGAGCAGGGCACTGCAGGGAGTTGAACCCCGTTCCGGTAAACCAGAAGTCCGACACCAGTGCCTTAGTTTTTGTGTTGTTGTTCATTTAAAGGTCCAGGTGTGCATACGCATGTGCGCCTGTGCGTGTGTAGGTGCATGTGTGTGTGCACGCTTCAATGACCACTGTTGGACCCAATGGCGATCAAGGACCTCAGGGAGCCACCCAAAATTCACAACGGTCACAGCGAACTCTGTTGCATCACAACTGGTGGCCAACAGTCATAACCAACAACGCCGCCGACCCACAGGAGAATACCATCGCACAGTGGTATCAGACCAACCACAATCAGCCAGCCCTCAAACCAAACCCTTCGACCTAGAAGAACTCGAAACTGCAATGGGAAAGTTGAAACCCGGAAAAGCAGCAGGGATTGATGACATACTGGCAGAAATTATACAGCACCTGGAACCTAACGCAAAGACCTGGCTCGTGGGGATGCTGAACACATGCATGGCACAGAAAACCATCCCTTCTGTCTGGAGAAAGGCCAAAGTGGTTGCAATCCCCAAACCTGGCAAAGACCCATCATCCTCAAAGAGCTACCGACCCATTTCCCTTCTCTGCATCACCTACAAGAGAGGCTGCTACTCCAACGCCTCATGCCACTCATAGACACCAAGCTGACTAAAGACCAAGCTGGTTTCCGTCCCGGCCTGTGCTGGACAGAGCTCAACCTCACCCAACACATTGAGGATGGGTTTGAGGGAAAACAAATAACTGGAGCAGAAACTGGAGGGCGAAGCAAGCACGCAGGCAGCTAGTGCCTGCCTGCCTTCCTGCCTGCCTTCCTCATGTGGAAGCTGCATAGTTGACTTTGTGTGTGTCTTTCTTTTTCTGTCTGTCTTTCTTAGGATGAAGATCAAGGTAGACGCCGTTGGAAGGCTCAACACAAGCCGATGCCCCTAGAGATCCATCCCAAAGCTTCCCTCAGGGAGCCCAGCAAGCCAGCTAGCCAGCAAGCCCGCCCAGTCAGCCAACGCAGCCAGCCAGCTCCGCCAGTCAGCAGGTGTAGAAAGTCAGGCTGACAAGCCAGAGCATATCAGCTCTTGCAGTCCGCCATTGCAGCCATACCAGCCTTGCTCAGTCAGCTCAGCCAGGCCTCTCTCGAGGCCTGGCTCTCTGTCTGCCTGGCCCGGTCTGCCCTGCCCTGCCTTGCAGCAACAGAACCAGCCTTGCTAGCAAGCCAGCCAGCTCAGAATACGAGCTCAGCAAGCCAGCGCAGCTGGCAAGCACGCAGTTAGTCTAAACCAGTTTCAGACCGGCAGGCCAAGGCAGACAGACAGGAAGACCGAGGCGCCTAGGCAGGCAGACAGGCCAGGAAGGCAACAAAGTGCAGGCAGGGGGACTATCCGGCCTAAGGCTGCGCTGCAAGGGTTGGAGCCTGGCCAGCTCCTGCTGGTCTGGGCTGAGTGGCTGTGGCTGCACAGTAAGGCTGCGGTAACCTAGTCTGGGCTTGCTGCTGCACTGGCTTGCTCAGCTCGCATTCTGAGCTGGCTGGCTTGCCAGAAAGGCTGGTTCTGTTGCTGCAAGGCAGGGCGGGGCAGACCGGGCCAGGCAGACAGAGAGCCAGGCCTCGAGAGAGGCCTGGCTGAGCTGACTGAGCAAGGCTGGTATGGCTGCAATGGCTGACTGTAAGGGCTGATATGCTCTGGCTTGGCAGCCTGACTTTCTACACTGGCTGACTGGCGGAGCTGACTGGCTACGTTGGCTGACTGGGCAGGCTTGCTGGCTAGCTGGCTTGCTGGGCTCCCTGAGGGAAGCTTTGGGATGGATCTCTAGGGGCATCGGCTTGTGTTGAGCCTCCCAACGGCGTCTACCTTGATCTCCGTCCTAAGAAAGAAAGACAGAAAAAGAAAGACACACACAAACCCAACTATGCAGGTTTGAGGGAAAACAAATAACTGGAGCAGCATTCAGAGATCTCTCTGCTGCCTACGACACTGTCCAACACCGCACAATGGTCAGCACAAGCCTCCTCAACAACAGGCGCTTCTATGTCCAGTTAAATGACCAGAGGAGTAAATAGAAAGCCCAAAAAGAATGGCCTCCCACAAGGTAGCGTGCTCGCCCCCCTCCTTTTCAATATCTACACAAACGTCCAGACACTACCCAAAGTAGTAGTACTGGAATGAAATGATAGAGAACACCTCACACACACATAGTTTCCTTTCGTGGCTGTTTACAATCGAGGGTCGCCGGTCCTCTCGAACGGAACAGTTTAACGTCATGCCCAGGACGAAAAGATATAGAGAACACCAACATGACAAATAACAGCAGGAAGGCATTATAAAACATACTCTCCCCCCATGCCTTCGGCCTGGTGGAGACAATTACCTTCATGAGACTAGTAAATGACCTTGACCAGTATAAATGACCTTCATGAGACTAGTAAATGACCGTGACCAGTATAAATGACCTTCATAAGACTAGTAAATGATCTTCACCAGTATAAATGACCTTGACCAGTATGCAGTCCGTGACCATGGACTATAGCCTTTTGCTTTTCCTTGGTTTTCGCCTTTTTTTAAATCCTCAACAATGATGAAGAATCGCGCACTATAGTGCGCCGCTCAATGACCTCTGAGACCATGGACCAATGAATGAAATACAACACATTGAGCAGGGCACTGCAGGGAGTTGAACCCCGTTCCGGTAAACCAGAAGTCCCAAGCCTCCTCAACAACAGGCGCTTCTATGTCCAGTTAAATGACCAGAGGAGTAAATGGAAAGCCCAAAAGAACGGCCTCCCACAAGGTAGCGTGCTCGCCCCCACTCCTTTTCAATATCTACACAAACGACCAGCCACTACCCACAGAATGCCAGCGTTTCATCTACGCCGACGACCTCTGCATTACCACCCAACAAGCAGACTTCCAGAAGATTGAGTCTGTCCTTGAAAGTGCCCTCCAAGAAATGTCAAGCTACTACAATACAACCACCTGAAACCCAACCCATCAAAAACCCAACTATGCAGCTTCCACCTGAGGAACCGAGACGCAAAAAAAGAATTGCGCATCACAAACTCTCAAACCATACCCACCCCATGTATCTTGGATTTACACTGGACAGGACACTCTTCTTCAAAAAACACCTGGAGAACACAAAAGCCACGGTCAACAACCACAATAACATCCTGTGAAAACTAGTGAACTCCATGTGGGGCGCAGACCCACAAACAATCCGTGCAACTGCCATGGCCCTGTCTTTCTCTACACCAGAGTATGCCTGCTTAAGCTGGAGCCGATCACGTCACACCAAATTGGTCGACACAGCCCTAAATGACACCTGCGGCATCATCACAGGATGCATCAAGACAACACCTGTCCCTGTCCCAACACCTGTTTACATTCGAGGGTCGCCGGTCCTCTCGAACGGAACAGTTTAACGTCATGCCCAGGACGAAAAGATATAGAGAACACCAACATGACAAATAACAGCAGGAAGGCATGGGCCACAATCCACCCTCTTGGCAAAGACCACAACACCCATAATTCACAACGGTCACAGCAAACTCTGTTGCATCACAACTGGTGTAGGTATTGGATGGAGCCCACACACCACAGGTATAAGAAAGACGTGATGCAGAGGAGGGAAATGGGTCGGTAGCTCTTCGGGGATAATGGGTCTTTGCCAGGTTTAGGGATTGCAACCACTTTGGCCTTTTTCCAGACAGAAGGGGTGGTTTTCTGTGCTATGCATGTGTTCAGCATCCCCACAAGCCAGGTCTTTGTGTTAGGTTCCAGGTGCTGTATCATTTCTGCCAGTATGTCATCAATCCCTGCTGCTTTTCCGGGTTTCAACTTTCCCATTGCAGTTTCAAGTTCTTCTAGGTCGAAGGGTTTGGTTTCAGGGCTGGCTGATTGTGGTTGGTCTGATACCACTGTGCGATGGTATTCTATGTGGGTCGGTGGCGGTGTTGGTTATGACTGTTGGCCACCAGTTGTGACCAAGACCGCCACCAACCCACAGGAGAATTCCATCGCACAGTGGTATCAGACCAACCACAATCAGCCAGCCCTTAAACCAAACCCTTCGACCTAGAAGAATTTGAAACTGCAATGGGAAAGTTGAAACCCGGAAAAGCAGCAGGGATTGATGACCTACTGGCAGAAATGATACAGCACCTGGGACCCAACGCAAAGACCTGGCTTGTGGGGATGCTGAACACATGCATAGCACAGAAAACCATCCCTTCTGTCTGGAAAAAGGCCAAAGTGGTTGCAATCCCTAAACCTGGCAAAGACCCATTATCCCCAAAGAGCTACCGACCCATTTCCCTCCTATGCATCACCTACAAGCTCTATGAGAGGCTGCTACTCCAACGCCTCGTTGCCACTCATAGATACCAAGCTGACTAAAGACCAAGCTGGTTTCCGTCCCGGCCGCTCCTGTGCTGGACAGAGCTCAACCTCACCCAACACATTGAGGATGGGTTTGAGGGAAAACAAATAACTGGAGCAGCATTCAGAGATCTCTCTGCTGCCTACGACACTGTCCAACACTGCACAATGGTCAGGAAAAGCCTCCTCAACAACAGGCGCTTCTATGTCCAGTTAAATGACCAGAGGAGTAAATGGAAAGCCCAAAAGAACGGCCTCCCACAAGGTAGCGTGCTCGCCCCCCCTCCTTTTCAATATCTACACAAACGTCCAGCCACTACCCACAGAATGCCAGCGTTTCATCTACGCCAACGACCTCTGCATTACCACCCAACAAGCAGACTTCCAGAAGATTGAGTCTGTCCTTGAAAGTGCCCTCCAAGAAATGTCAAGCTACTACAATACAACCACCTGAAACCCAACCCATCAAAAACCCAACTATGCAGCTTCCACCTGAGGAACCGAGACGCAAAAAAATAATTGCGCATCACAAACTCTCAAACCATACCCACCCCATGTATCTTGGATTTACACTGGACAGGACACTCTTCCTCAAAAAACACCTGGAGAACACAAAAGCCACGGTCAACAACCACAATAACATCCTGTGAAAACTAGTGAACTCCAAGTGGGGCGCAGACCCACAAACAATCCGTGCAACTGCCATGGCCCTGTCTTTCTCTACATCAGAGTATGCCTGCTCAAGCTGGAGCCGATCACGTCACACCAAATTGGTCGACACAGCCCTAAATGACACCTGTGGCATCATCACAGGATGCATCAAGACAACACCTGTCCCTGTCCCAACACCTGTTTACATTCGAGGGTCGCCGGTCCTCTCGAACGGAACAGTTTAACGTCATGCCCAGGACGAAAAGATATAGAGAACACCAACATGACAAATAACAGCAGGAAGGCATGGGCCACAATCCACCGTCTTGGCAAAGACCACAACACCCATAATTCACAACGGTCACGGTCACAGCAAACTCTGTTGCATCACAACTGGTGTAGGTATTGGATGGAGCCCACACACCACAGGTATAAGAAAGAAGTGATGCAGAGGAGGGAAATGGGTCGGTAGCTCTTCGGGGATAATGGGTCTTTGCCAGGTTTAGGGATTGCAACCACTTTGTCCTTTTTCCAGACAGAAGGGGTGGTTTTCTGTGCTATGCATGTGTTCAGCATCCCCACAAGCCAGGTCTTTGTGTTAGGTTCCAGGTGCTGTATCATTTCTGCCAGTATGTCATCAATCCCTGCTGCTTTTCCGGGTTTCAACTTTCCCATTGCAGTTTCAAGTTCTTCTAGGTCGAAGGGTTTGTTTTCAGGGCTGGCTGATTGTGGTTGGTCTGATACCACTGTGCGATGGTATTCTATGTGGGTCGGTGGCGGTGTTGGTTATGACTGTTGGCCACCAGTTGTGACCAAGACCGCCACCGACCCACAGGAGAATACCATCGCACAGTGGTATCAGACCAACCACAATCAGCCAGCCCTTAACCAAACCCTTCGACCTAGAAGAATTTGAAACTGCAATGGGAAAGTTGAAACCCGGAAAAGCAGCAGGGATTGATGACATACTGGCAGAAATGATACAGCACCTGGGACCCAACGCAAAGACCTGGCTTGTGGGGATGCTGAACACATGCATAGCACAGAAAACCATCCCTTCTGTCTGGAAAAGGCCAAAGTGGTTGCAATCCCTAAACCTGGCAAAGACCCATTATCCCCAAAGAGCTACCGACCCATTTCCCTCCTATGCATCACCTACAAGCTCTATGAGAGGCTGCTACTCCAACGCCTCGTTGCCACTCATAGATACCAAGCTGACTAAAGACCAAGCTGGTTTCCGTCCCGGCCGCTCCTGTGCTGGACAGAGCTCAACCTCACCCAACACATTGAGGATGGGTTTGAGGGAAAACAAATAACTGGAGCAGCATTCAGAGATCTCTCTGCTGCCTACGACACTGTCCAACACTGCTCAATGGTCAGGAAAAGCCTCCTCAACAACAGGCGCTTCTATGTCCAGTTAAATGACCAGGAGTAAATGGAAAGCCCAAAAGAACGGCCTCCCACAAGGTAGCGTGCTCGCCCCCCCCTCCTTTTCAATATCTACACAAACGTCCAGCCACTACCCACAGAATGCCAGCATTTCATCTACGCCAACGACCTCTGCATTACCACCCAACAAGCAGACTTCCAGAAGATTGAGTCTGTCCTTGAAAGTGCCCTCCAAGAAATGTCAAGCTACTACAATACAACCACCTGAAACCCAACCCATCAAAAACCCAACTATGCAGCTTCCACCTGAGGAACCGAGACGCAAAAAAATAATTGCGCATCACAAACTCTCAAACCATACCCACCCCATGTATCTTGGATTTACACTGGACAGGACACTCTTCTTCAAAAAACACCTGGAGAACACAAAAGCCACGGTCAACAACCACAATAACATCCTGTGAAAACTAGTGAACTCCATGTGGGGCGCAGACCCACAAACAATCCGTGCAACTGCCATGGCCCTGTCTTTCTCTACACCAGAGTATGCCTGCTTAAGCTGGAGCCGATCACGTCACACCAAATTGGTCGACACAGCCCTAAATGACACCTGCGGCATCATCACAGGATGCATCAAGACAACACCTGTCCCTGTCCCAACACCTGTTTACATTCGAGGGTCGCCGGTCCTCTCGAACGGAACAGTTTAACGTCATGCCCAGGACGAAAAGATATAGAGAACACCAACATGACAAATAACAGCAGGAAGGCATGGGCCACAATCCACCCTCTTGGCAAAGACCACAACACCCATAATTCACAACGGTCACAGCAAACTCTGTTGCATCACAACTGGTGTAGGTATTGGATGGAGCCCACACACCACAGGTATAAGAAAGACGTGATGCAGAGGAGGGAAATGGGTCGGTAGCTCTTCGGGGATAATGGGTCTTTGCCAGGTTTAGGGATTGCAACCACTTTGGCCTTTTTCCAGACAGAAGGGGTGGTTTTCTGTGCTATGCATGTGTTCAGCATCCCCACAAGCCAGGTCTTTGTGTTAGGTTCCAGGTGCTGTATCATTTCTGCCAGTATGTCATCAATCCCTGCTGCTTTTCCGGGTTTCAACTTTCCCATTGCAGTTTCAAGTTCTTCTAGGTCGAAGGGTTTGGTTTCAGGGCTGGCTGATTGTGGTTGGTCTGATACCACTGTGCGATGGTATTCTATGTGGGTCGGTGGCGGTGTTGGTTATGACTGTTGGCCACCAGTTGTGACCAAGACCGCCACCAACCCACAGGAGAATTCCATCGCACAGTGGTATCAGACCAACCACAATCAGCCAGCCCTTAAACCAAACCCTTCGACCTAGAAGAATTTGAAACTGCAATGGG
The DNA here is from genome assembly GCF_964188405.1 of Protomyctophum parallelum. Classification (NCBI taxonomy): domain Eukaryota; kingdom Metazoa; phylum Chordata; class Actinopteri; order Myctophiformes; family Myctophidae; genus Protomyctophum; species Protomyctophum parallelum. The sequence goes on along the minus strand of NC_139701.1, from coordinate 47,183,898 downwards.
AAAGTTGAAACCCGGAAAAGCAGCAGGGATTGATGACCTACTGGCAGAAATGATACAGCACCTGGGACCCAACGCAAAGACCTGGCTTGTGGGGATGCTGAACACATGCATAGCACAGAAAACCATCCCTTCTGTCTGGAAAAAGGCCAAAGTGGTTGCAATCCCTAAACCTGGCAAAGACCCATTATCCCCAAAGAGCTACCGACCCATTTCCCTCCTATGCATCACCTACAAGCTCTATGAGAGGCTGCTACTCCAACGCCTCGTTGCCACTCATAGATACCAAGCTGACTAAAGACCAAGCTGGTTTCCGTCCCGGCCGCTCCTGTGCTGGACAGAGCTCAACCTCACCCAACACATTGAGGATGGGTTTGAGGGAAAACAAATAACTGGAGCAGCATTCAGAGATCTCTCTGCTGCCTACGACACTGTCCAACACTGCACAATGGTCAGGAAAAGCCTCCTCAACAACAGGCGCTTCTATGTCCAGTTAAATGACCAGAGGAGTAAATGGAAAGCCCAAAAGAACGGCCTCCCACAAGGTAGCGTGCTCGCCCCCCCTCCTTTTCAATATCTACACAAACGTCCAGCCACTACCCACAGAATGCCAGCGTTTCATCTACGCCAACGACCTCTGCATTACCACCCAACAAGCAGACTTCCAGAAGATTGAGTCTGTCCTTGAAAGTGCCCTCCAAGAAATGTCAAGCTACTACAATACAACCACCTGAAACCCAACCCATCAAAAACCCAACTATGCAGCTTCCACCTGAGGAACCGAGACGCAAAAAAATAATTGCGCATCACAAACTCTCAAACCATACCCACCCCATGTATCTTGGATTTACACTGGACAGGACACTCTTCCTCAAAAAACACCTGGAGAACACAAAAGCCACGGTCAACAACCACAATAACATCCTGTGAAAACTAGTGAACTCCAAGTGGGGCGCAGACCCACAAACAATCCGTGCAACTGCCATGGCCCTGTCTTTCTCTACATCAGAGTATGCCTGCTCAAGCTGGAGCCGATCACGTCACACCAAATTGGTCGACACAGCCCTAAATGACACCTGTGGCATCATCACAGGATGCATCAAGACAACACCTGTCCCTGTCCCAACACCTGTTTACATTCGAGGGTCGCCGGTCCTCTCGAACTGAACAGTTTAACGTCATGCCCAGGACGAAAAGATATAGAGAACACCAACATGACAAATAACAGCAGGAAGGCATGGGCCACAATCCACCGTCTTGGCAAAGACCACAACACCCATAATTCACAACGGTCACGGTCACAGCAAACTCTGTTGCATCACAACTGGTGTAGGTATTGGATGGAGCCCACACACCACAGGTATAAGAAAGAAGTGATGCAGAGGAGGGAAATGGGTCGGTAGCTCTTCGGGGATAATGGGTCTTTGCCAGGTTTAGGGATTGCAACCACTTTGTCCTTTTTCCAGACAGAAGGGGTGGTTTTCTGTGCTATGCATGTGTTCAGCATCCCCACAAGCCAGGTCTTTGTGTTAGGTTCCAGGTGCTGTATCATTTCTGCCAGTATGTCATCAATCCCTGCTGCTTTTCCGGGTTTCAACTTTCCCATTGCAGTTTCAAGTTCTTCTAGGTCGAAGGGTTTGTTTTCAGGGCTGGCTGATTGTGGTTGGTCTGATACCACTGTGCGATGGTATTCTATGTGGGTCGGTGGCGGTGTTGGTTATGACTGTTGGCCACCAGTTGTGACCAAGACCGCCACCGACCCACAGGAGAATACCATCGCACAGTGGTATCAGACCAACCACAATCAGCCAGCCCTTAACCAAACCCTTCGACCTAGAAGAATTTGAAACTGCAATGGGAAAGTTGAAACCCGGAAAAGCAGCAGGGATTGATGACATACTGGCAGAAATGATACAGCACCTGGGACCCAACGCAAAGACCTGGCTTGTGGGGATGCTGAACACATGCATAGCACAGAAAACCATCCCTTCTGTCTGGAAAAGGCCAAAGTGGTTGCAATCCCTAAACCTGGCAAAGACCCATTATCCCCAAAGAGCTACCGACCCATTTCCCTCCTATGCATCACCTACAAGCTCTATGAGAGGCTGCTACTCCAACGCCTCGTTGCCACTCATAGATACCAAGCTGACTAAAGACCAAGCTGGTTTCCGTCCCGGCCGCTCCTGTGCTGGACAGAGCTCAACCTCACCCAACACATTGAGGATGGGTTTGAGGGAAAACAAATAACTGGAGCAGCATTCAGAGATCTCTCTGCTGCCTACGACACTGTCCAACACTGCTCAATGGTCAGGAAAAGCCTCCTCAACAACAGGCGCTTCTATGTCCAGTTAAATGACCAGGAGTAAATGGAAAGCCCAAAAGAACGGCCTCCCACAAGGTAGCGTGCTCGCCCCCCCCTCCTTTTCAATATCTACACAAACGTCCAGCCACTACCCACAGAATGCCAGCATTTCATCTACGCCAACGACCTCTGCATTACCACCCAACAAGCAGACTTCCAGAAGATTGAGTCTGTCCTTGAAAGTGCCCTCCAAGAAATGTCAAGCTACTACAATACAACCACCTGAAACCCAACCCATCAAAAACCCAACTATGCAGCTTCCACCTGAGGAACCGAGACGCAAAAAAATAATTGCGCATCACAAACTCTCAAACCATACCCACCCCATGTATCTTGGATTTACACTGGACAGGACACTCTTCTTCAAAAAACACCTGGAGAACACAAAAGCCACGGTCAACAACCACAATAACATCCTGTGAAAACTAGTGAACTCCAAGTGGGGCGCAGACCCACAAACAATCCGTGCAACTGCCATGGCCCTGTCTTTCTCTACACCAGAGTATGCCTGCTCAAGCTGGAGCCGATCACGTCACACCAAATTGGTCGACACAGCCCTAAATGACACCTGTGGCATCATCACAGGATGCATCAAGACAACACCTGTCCCTGTCCCAACACCTGTTTACATTCGAGGGTCGCCGGTCCTCTCGAACGGAACAGTTTAACGTCATGCCCAGGACGAAAAGATATAGAGAACACCAACATGACAAATAACAGCAGGAAGGCATGGGCCACAATCCACCGTCTTGGCAAAGACCACAACACCCATAATTCACAACGGTCACAGCAAACTCTGTTGCATCACAACTGGTGTAGGTATTGGATGGAGCCCACACACCACAGGTATAAGAAAGATGTGATGCAGAGGAGGGAAATGGGTCGGTTGCTCTTCAGGGATAATGGGTCTTTGCCAGGTTTAGGGATTGCAACCACTTTGGCCTTTTTCCAGACAGAAGGGGTGGTTTTCTGTGCTATGCATGTGTTCAGCATCCCCACAAGCCAGGTCTTTGTGTTAGGTCCCAGGTGCTGTATCATTTCTGCCAGTATGTCATCAATCCCTGCTGCTTTTCCGGGTTTCAACTTTCCCATTGCAGTTTCAAGTTCTTCTAGGTCGAAGGGTTTGGTTTCAGGGCTGGCTGATTGTGGTTGGTCTGATACCACTGTGCGATGGTATTCTATGTGGGTCGGTGGCGGTTATGACTGTTGGCCACCAGTTGTGACCAAGACCGCCACCGGCCCACAGGAGAATACCATCGCACAGTGGTATCAGACCAACCACAATCAGCCAGCCCTTAAACCAAACCCTTCGACCTAGAAGAATTTGAAACTGCAATGGGAAAGTTGAAACCCGGAAAAGCAGCAGGGATTGATGACCTACTGGCAGAAATGATACAGCACCTGGGACCCAACGCAAAGACATGGCTTGTGGGGATGCTGAACACATGCATAGCACAGAAAACCATCCCTTCGGTCTGGAAAAAGGCCAAAGTGGTTGCAATCCCTAAACCTGGCAAAGACCCATTATCCCCAAAGAGCTACCGACCCATTTCCCTCCTATGCATCACCTACAAGCTCTATGAGAGGCTGCTACTCCAACGCCTCGTTGCCACTCATAGATACCAAGCTGACTAAAGACCAAGCTGGTTTCCGTCCTGGCCGCTCCTGTGCTGGACAGAGCTCAACCTCACCCAACACATTGAGGATGGGTTTGAGGGAAAACAAATAACTGGAGCAGCATTAAGAGATCTCTCTGCTGCCTACGACACTCTCCAACACCGCACAATGGTCAGGAAAAGCCTCCTCAACAACAGGCGCTTCTATGTCCAGTTAAATGACCAGAGGAGTAAATGGAAAGCCCAAAAGAACGGCCTCCCACAAGGTAGCGTGCTCGCCCCCCCTCCTTTTCAATATCTACACAAACGACCAGCCACTACCCAATGCCTAATGCCAGCGTTTCATCTGCGCCGACAACCTCTGCATTACCACCCAACAAGCAGACTTCCAGAAGATTGAGTCTGTCCTTGAAAGTGCCCTCCAAGAAATGTCAAGCTACTACAATACAACCACCTGAAACCCAACCCATCAAAAACCCAACTATGCAGCTTCCACCTGAGGAACCCAGACGGGGAAAAAGAACTGAGCGTCACTTGGGATGGTCACAAACTCTCCAACCATACCCACCCCATGTAACTTGGAGTTACACTGGACAGGACACTCTCCTTTAAAAAACATCTGGAGAACACAAAAGCCAAGGTCAACACCCACACCCGTGAAATAAATGTTTACACACCTCATTCAAGTTGCAGGCAGGCTAGCTGTCTACCTTGATCTCCGTCCTAAGAAAGAAAGACAGAAAAAGAAACACACACATTTAGAACGACTTAAACCCTCTATATTTAATAAAACAATTCTGGACAGGAATCCTGTATTGCAGGGGTGCCCACATTTACATTGTGATCTACCAGTAGATCACAAAGGCTGTGCAGTAGGGCCGGGACTAATTGCGATTAATTTAGATTAATTAACTACAGAAAAATTAATCGCGATTAACTACAGATAAATTAATCGCACCTTTTCTTTCACCGCGGAACGTTTCTCACTGGGCGCTTTTCTATAGTACTGAAAACTGGAAATAATAAAAAGTCACCCCATTTTGTGTTGCCTAGAACTGGAGGTCTGACAAAAAACAGTAACAATATGAAGTAAGTACAGCTCCTTAGTCCTGTAATGTCACTGAGGTGTACTTGTTACTGTTACAATTTTTTTTTCAGACCTCCAGTTCTAGGCAACACAGAATGGGGTGACTTTTATTATTATTTCCACAACAGGTATATTAATGACAGTAAAATGTTGAAAATGAGTGGTATCCTGTAGTCACTATTCATTGATTCACTGGGATACCAAAAAACATAAAAAAAAGGTTTCTCGCTGTTCTCGGGTTGAATATTGATATGCGATTAAAATGCGATTAATCTAGATGAATTAATCGCAAAGCCTCTGATTAATTAGATTTTAAAAAGTAATCGAGTCCCAGCTCTACTGTGCAGGTATGGCATGCCCCTGTATATAATCTATCACTTGAATTAAGGTGACTTGATTGATTGACATAAAAAGGCCTGTCAGCTCAAATGTTGCACACAAACATCAGTAGCATTACAAAGTTATTGTGACAGTAATAATTGCTATAGTGTGTGTTCAGTAACAGTGTTAAGTAACAGGAATATTCCTGTCTCTCCAGCTCTTTAATAAATAGAAAGGGGTTTTAAAATAAAAATCAGGTAGGCCTATATGTGACACATTTTCAGCCAATCAGGAGAAAGTAGCTATTTATGAGCTTAATGTTCCAGTTCTATTTGTGTCTGTTACATTACAATTCCACTTGTTTAATCTGTATCCTGACTGCGTTCCTGATTGGATAAAATTGCCGTTTCAGAAAAAGTTCTCTCTGTTACTGAACAAACACTATAGCAATGATTACTGTCACAATATAGAGCTATTTAATACTGTTACTGAACACACATTCTAGCAATGATTACTGTCACACTATAGAATTATTTAACACTGTTACTGAACACACTCTATAGCAATGATTACTGTAACAATATAGAGCTATTTAACACTGTTTCTGAACAGACTCTATAGCAATGATTACTGTCACAATATAGAGCTATTTAACACTGTTTCTGAACACACTCTATAGCAATGATTACTGTCACACTATAAAGCTATTTAACACTGTTACTGAACACACTCTAGCAATGATTACTGTCACACTATAAAGCTATTTAACACTGTTACTGAACACACTCTAGCAATGATTACTGTCACACTATAGAATTATTTAACACTGTAACTGAACACACACTCTATAGCAATGATTACTGTCACACTATAGAATTATTTAACACTGTACTGAACACACTCTATAGCAATGATTACTGTCACAATATAGAGCAATTTAATTTAGGTAACCAAATGGACTCCAATAGTAGATCTTTACACTCAATAGTTTAATTGTTAAGCATCTGCTTAATTTCCCAAAAAAACAGAGAATGTAGAAGATTGCTTTTAATCCTTTGTTGTATGTATTACTGTAGGAGAGCGGTTATAGTGACTGTGCCTTATTAACGTTAGTGCCTGGGATCTTTTCCGGCCAATTTCAAAGAATGTTTGTTTGCTTCCCGACAATTTACCAGAATGTTTTGTGCTTTTACCAACCAAACAAAACTCTTTTCTAGCCTGACGCTGCCAGATGGGGGCGGTATTAAGCTGTGAAACAAATTTGTGTAGCAAGCTTCTTGGATCTGGCAGCATCAGGTCAGGTTAGGTTAGCTCTTTTCACCTCTAGTCGATCATTTATTCAGCATTTGAGCCACGGACCACCATTGTGAGAGTCAAAATGGTAGTCCGTGGCTCAAACATGTCGCCTATGAAGTTACTTGTTGTGTTTATAAATGATACTACTACTTTACAAAACAGTGATCCAGTAGCCGAGTGGTTAGAATCGATGGTTAGTGAACGTAGGGGCCCGGGTTCACTTCCCAGTCGAGGACTGAGTTTGTTTTCTTCTTAACAAACAAAACAGTTTTTGCTTCAAGTTGAGGTCCTTTATTCATTCAGTATCTGAGTCACGGACCGCCATTTGAGGCTCAACAAATGCTGAATGAATAATGGACCTCGACGAGATGCTAAAACAAATGTGTTTTTTTGTAAGAAAGCAGAAAAACTCTCAGTCCTCGAGTTGGACTAGAACCCGGGTCCTTTGGTTCACTAACCCCCGAAGCTAACCGTTCGGCTACTGGAACACGGTGCTACAGAATAGTACGATCATAATATATAAACATCACAACAAGTAACATCATATAAAGTGATAACAGATGTTTGAACAACAACAACAACGTTTAAGTATTAAATAACATTTCATTGCTTACCTTGCTGCTGCGGACACGACGACGAGGCGGCGGACATGGTGACGTGGCAACTTTCCAACAAACACTGACCAAACCTCCCTCCACGTTTCTCTTCCGTATTTGAAGGGGGCCGTCACTTCCTTCCGGTGTGACGTGGGGCCACGCCCGCGAGTTTTTTGCCGCGAGTTTCTTGTAGTCACATTGTAGAATGTAGTCCTCTTACGTTACATCCGGGTCCCGTCCGCCTCTATAGCTACATATGATTCTGAACGCGTGAATCTTTTTTATTTATTTTTATTTTTTACAATAACGTTATTTTTCAGAAAGGAAGCCATTGAGGGTTAAAATGGGTCTTAATGCTTCCAACTCGAGTAGAATTATTAATGTAACCGTAAAGTGTAAACAAGAAAATGTATGACGTGGAGCTTTCTTGAGTAAGACCCGGAAGCGGGTTACGTCACGGCTTAAATAGTCAATAGAGAACTTAGTCACCTTCCTGGCAGCGTCCTCAGTAGTCTAGCGGTCTAAACACCCGACTTTTGAAAACTAACTTTATATAACTTCACGGGTTCAAGCCCCTCTGATTTTTTTTCAATCATTGATTCACAATACCAGAATGCACGTTTATTTAATCATAAATACATGAAGCAGACAGCCCTGTGATTAAACCTTCAGCATTACACACTGCAACCAACCACACTGTGGCTGCCTTTTTATTCACAATGCAACGTTATTGGACTCCTAATAATATATCATGGTGTAGTCTAGCTCTGGTCCATAGCTCTAATGGGCATTACAAGCTACGATTTATATGCTACAAGTTAAAACTACCTAAAAAGTTGTATTTTATATTATGTTTACAAGCTAAAAAGCACTATTTATAACTATTTTAAGTAAACCTACCTGGTTTAAAAATGTAAGTAATACAGTTGCATTTTATATTATGTTAAATGTTATATAGGCAATTATATCGTTGCTGTCAGGCAGAAATATCTCATCAGTGGTTTTAAACCTTTCTCATATCAATATATAATCAATTGACATTATGAGGAATATGAGCCATGGACCACCTTTCAATTAAATCTAGCCTCTCAGACCCCAAAATAAAGAATATTTTGTTAAACATTTATTTGATGATATATGATATATTTACTAGGCCTAAATTGTTGTATATAGGCCTAGGCCTACTATAAAAAATATTACTGCACTGTTTTGTTTTGTTTTTGTTTTTATTCATTAGTAATAAAATATCACTGATGGTGTTCGGTTAGCCTCGGAAACCCAGACGTTTTATTTCCTGGAAGAAAGAAAAGTGTTCGGTAGGCGGCATCACACTTGTATTCTATGGTAGTATCATATGTATGTTATTCATTCAAGTCAAGCATCGTGTGTAAGTAATGTTTCATTATGTTTGTATCATCTCACTCACATCAATGTGAATCAGACTTAGATAGCATTTGATACAGACTTATAGCATGTTATGTAGACAGCACTATAATTGCATTGTATGACTGTAGTCATAGCACGTCATAGTACATTATGTATACTTGTATAGCATAGTATATATAAACTATATATATATATATATATATATATATATATATATGTATAGTTGATATGTATAGTTTCATTATATAGATATTCCACTGTTACTTTCTTAGCTTACGCATGTTTCATGATAAATGTTTTTATGTTTTTATGTTTTTTCCCAGCTAAGTCCTGCCCTATGCAGGAGCTAACTATTTCCGTAGACAACGCCCTGGTAACGTCTGTCCCAACAGCCAGGAATCTTGGTGTTGTCCTGGACAGTCAGCTCTCGTTCAAAGCTCACATCACAGCTGTCACTCGATCATGTAGGTTCACACTCTATAACATACGACGAATTAGACCGTTCCTCACCCAGGAATCAGGCCAGCTCCTAATCCAGACAACAGTCTTGTCAAAACTCGACTATTGTAACTCCCTCCTTACTGGCCTACCAGCATGTGCACTTAAGCCTCTCCAGCTGATCCAAAATGCAGCAGCTCGCTTGGTCTTCAACCAGCCAAAATTCTCACATGTCTCCCCCCTGCTCCGCTCCCTCCACTGGCTCCCGGTCGCTGCCCGCACAGAATACAAAACTCTGATGCTGGCATTCAAAGCAACCAAAGGTATGGCTCCCCCATATCTTACAAGTATGATTGAACCCTACAAACCCTCCCGCGCACTCAGATCAGCCAACGCAGGGAAACTGGAAGTACCCTCACTAAAAACGCCGGGACAACGCTCCACACGTCCCAAACTCTTCTCCCTTCTGGCTCCAAAACTGTGGAATGCACTTCCCATTGCAGTCAGAACTGCAGCATCACTCCCAATCTTCCGCCGTAGCCTGAAAACCCACCTTTTCAGACTCCATCATGGCCCATAGCACTTACCCTAACCCCTTAGATAGCATTTCTGTTGGCTTAGATAGCATTTGACACTGCAGACTTATAGCATGTTATGTAGACAGCACTATAATTGTATTGTATATAGTCATAGCACGCCATAGTACATATGTATAGCATAGTAGTGAATATGTATAGTTTATTATGTATAGTGTATGTATAGTTTCATCATATAGATATCCCACTGTTACCTTCTTATCTTACGCATGTTTCATGATAAATGCTTTTATGTGATGTATTCCCATGCTTTTGTTCTTGCCTAAATGTAAGTCGCTCTGGATTAAGAGCGTCTGCTAAATGCCTAAATTGTAAATTGTAAATTGTATGTGATGTATTCCCATGCTTTTTTGTTCTTGCTTAATGTAAGTCGCTCTGGATTAAGAGCGTCTGCTAAATGCCTACATTGTAAATTGTAATGTTGTCTTATCTGACATGCAATGAAAAACGAGTAAGCTATATTATGTTACGCATTGTGCACTCTTTCCATGTGGCATATGCCGCATGGCTAATTTGCATACTAATTTAAATATATGTTAATTAGCCATGTGCTATCGTGGATCATTCGTGGTGTATAGGCTATATGCCCGCCACTGCCACTGGCTGGCATTGTAGACTACAAGTCGAGCATCGTTCGCTTTGATTATATAGCCGCGTGCTGCTTATTGTTGAATAAGGGCACATATTACGAAGGAGAGAGAGCTATATAGCTATAAAACAAACAATTAACGAGAGTAGCCTACACTTGAAAGAACGCATTGGACTGCTTGTCAGAAAGAAATCCAGCACCAAAATACTTTAAATATCTCATTCCGTAATGACTGCTTTCATGTCATGTTCATTTTGGGGTGATACATAAAAGTATTATATTCTCGCTCTGAAACTATAGGCAACGCAAATTACGCAACGTTACGTGCATCATTGAAAGAGTGGATGTAAAAAATAGTCTAAAAATGAGGTTTTTTTTTAGCAGTCTAGGCTTAGATTAGACAAAAAAACGTAGTTTCCGTCTATATATAGACGTTGAAACGAGGTTGTTTAATTAGAGTAGACGTTGTTTCAACTAATCTAAGCCTAGACTATTTCTACCCCCGTTTTTAGACAAATGTTTTAGCCATTTAGACGTCTATATATTAGACTACAAAAATGCTCAGTGGCTGGGAGCATCTACAAGTTAGACAACCAACGTTATGGTAGGATATGCTAATGCTATAGGCCTACAGACTATAATAATATGTTCAACAAATTGTCTCAGGCTGGAGTCGAACCCGTTCTGGCCAGTTCAGCCATTATGCGCGTGGTTTTCTGTGATTGGATCAAATACAAGCGTTGGTTTTCTAGCGTCGGGACCTCGACAATAAGGGCATACCGTCCTGTGCTGTGTTCGATTCCCGCTGGGGACGCAGTGGGGGGCAGTGTTGTTTTTGGCAGCAAATTTCTATTTTAGTTTTAGTCATAGTCTCTTGAATAGTTTTCACTTAGTTTTAGTCACATTTTAGTGAATGTTCTAGTGTTTAGTCTAGTTTTAGTCGACTCAATGTCGACTAAATCTACAGTTGATTTAGTCGACTAAAATGTGTTTTGACAGGCCTTGATGTCGTTGTAATGACATATTTTACACTTTGCTTGCATGCTGAAAATAGCAGATATACAATCTCACAACGCGTCGCAGCGCGACGCGTTGTGAGATTGTATATCTGCTATTTTCAGCATGCAAGCCAGCATAAAACTGGATCTCTTGTCCACTAGTCCCTTACTAACATTTTAGTCTAGTTTTTATTTGTTGACGAAATTGTCAGTATATTTAGTCTTAGTTTTAGTCATCATAGATTCGTTTTTATTTCGTTTTAGTCAGTGAAAAAACGTAGTCGACAAACATTTTTCGTCTTAGTTTTAGTCGACGAAAACAACACTGGTGGGGGGTTCCTGGAACAACACATTTTCAGATGGGGGGGGGGTCGGCGGCCAATTAATATATATTTTTGGGGGTCCTTGACATGAAAATGTTTTGAGAACGACATATAGAAACATGAGGTTTATCAGAACACTGTCAGGATTTATAAGAAGACATTTGTAGAATCGTCCTGCAGGTCTATTAAAATGGGTTGAGTCAGATGGCTTACAATAAGTACTAAGTTAGGCCCCTATAAGCCAGTGGTTCCCAAAGTGGGGTCCGGCCCGGGGACCCCCAGGGGTCCCCCAGCTAAATGATAGTTTGGAACCAAATGGACCCTTATGGGACTGTGACTCTGAGACTGTCCAAATGGAACCAAATGGGCCCTTATGGGACTGTGACTCAGAGTCACTCCTCCTCCTCCTCCTCCTCCTCATCCCCCTCCTCCTCTTCCTCCCCCCTCCTCTTCCTCCTCCTCCTCCCTCCTCCTCTCCTCTCCTCTCCTCTCCTCTCCTCTCTGTATCTCTGTATTCCCCTGGCGGCCTTTCATGGCTTGTCAAGAGACAACAGACCGACAGCGTTGTGTTCTCACGCTCATCCTCCTTGATTGATTTCCATAATGCTATGGGGAGCGGAGCGTATAGGCCGGGCGGGCCTGGCCCTGCCTGGCCGAGCTATAGAGCACTTGGCCCGGGTATAGCGTCCTCCCACCCCGAGGGTTCGGATGGATGATTATCTCCTGCATCTCTTATCAGCAGCAGCAGCAGCAGCGGGGGGGGGGGGGGGGGGGGGCAGCGTGAATAGCCTCTCAAGCGCGCGTGCGTGTGTGTGCGTGCGTGCGTGCATGCCCTGGCAGCTCGGAAATGAGTTCACACCAGATCAAAATCTTTCCCCTTTTTTCGCCTTTCTTTTTCCACAACGCTTCAGTATGCTTGGGGGATGCACTGTGCACGCACGTAGGCTACGCACGCGTACACACACACACACACACACACACACACACACACACACACACACACACACACACACACACACACACACACACACACACACACACACACACACACACACACACACACTGCACTCAAAGGGAGAGATCGGTTTGAATGCATGTGTAGTTCTGAAGCGGTTATTAGCGGCATGATGTTTAATCTGAATCCCCGTTGATCACACCGACCTGTCCTCGACACAGAGACACAGAGAATACACAGATTTTAGGCTATTATCTTCATCATCATGACTGATAAGGAAGCCAATGGAAGCTCACTTTGAGAGAGAGACACTCTTGAACAGAGGATAGGCTATAAATCGTAAATATTTAGCATCCCCGCGGACCCATATCACGTTTATCTGAGCCTGCACTGCTGTTGACAATAAAGATAATCTCCAAATGTCGCAGAGTGGCGGCTCACTATGTTTCTTTTCCCTTTTTTTTTTACCTCCTTTATGATGAATTCCTGTTCTGTTCTTTGGCTTTAATCTTTATAGATGAAGTGTCTATTTGTATGTCTCTAAATGTTTTGATGAATTGAACATGGTGGACACTCTTGTAAACAAGTGTAATGCTTTATGGTGTCGTCCACTCACAGTTAACAGTCTTTGTATTGAGTTTGTGCTTGAAAATGTAGGCTACTGTAATTCTGCAAACTGTTAATACATATTTCATCAATCAATCAATCAGCCTCTGTCTGGTGATGGTGTTTTAATAGCAGACCTACAAGCTATGAGCTTGTAGGTCTGCTTTATTATTGGAGAAAATCTTAAATATGTGGCGAATCTTTTTAGAATATATATTCTTTCAGAGCGAACGTTTTTAACTAAAACCTGGAACAACATATTTTCAGACGGGAGGGGGGGGGGGGGGGGTATATGAGCTTGTAGATCTGCTAGTTTTCAATAGCTAAAGTAGGCTATAACAGTTAAAACACCAAAAGGGGTTCCCGTCCAGAATGGGTTAAATCATGTGACGAGAGAACAAACAATCACTTCTACATCAATAGTATAACTCTTATATGTCTTTATTAAATAAACAAACTTTAACAGCTAGGATACATTATTTTTAAACATTGTTCACTTGGCATTCACAGTGCTTAGAAGACGTACGATGTAGAAGTTCTTGTATTATATTATTAGAGTATTAAATACAATATGACACAGTGGTTGACGGTTGCATTATCGCTGTCGTCAGGCAGAAACATCTCATATCCATAAAATTATGCTTTTATTTGACAGTTTTGGAAACTATAGGGATGTCCAGATGCACTTTTTTCATTTCCGATCCAATCCCGACACTAGCCGATACCGAATCATACCGACACCAGAGAATAATATTTATACTAATACAAAAAGAAAAACAGATCTTATTTTGAAGTCCAACAACCGGGAATAGTGTTTATAGCTATCTATAGCTATACTGTATATCTGGTGTTGTGTTTATTTTTTTATTTTTTTTTATCCCACGATTTTGTAACCCATTTTTCACCCCTGTGTCAATTATCTAATGTGATCCTGGGCTCTACACACCCTCCACCAACCTAGTCCCCATATATGGGGGACAAGGGGAGAGCAACGGACTTGAACTCATGCTTCCTGGTGTTGTGTTTATAGCAGACTCCTCACTCAAACGTGCACTTGCAGTTTGGGGCAACTCCAAAGCAAACTCAAAATGCCTCAACATTGTATGTACCTGCCATAGTGTCAACCCCTCCCTTACCCCTGTGTGGGATCACTGGTTAGACTGGCATAGTGTCAACCCCTCCCTTACCCCTGTGTGGGATCGCTGGTTAGACTGGCATAGTGTCGACCCCTTACCCCTGTGTGGGATCACAGATTTTACGGGGGCCAGTTTTGAATTGCAGATTCACATGTCTTAATGACTGTTGGTAGGGCGTTCCACATTTTGGTGGCATAGGAGCTAAAATAATTTAGTCCCTTGTTTGTGCCGAATCTGGGTTGTACATGGTTTGTTGCACTCCCTCTGGTGTTGTGGGTGTGGACTTCGTTTACATTAAGGAAGTATCTAGACCATAGACTGTAAAAAACATGGACAAAGCGTTCTCCGGGTCTAACATGAACGTAAAATGAAGCCCGTCAGTCCTTGAATTGTAAGTCGCCATCTTTCTAGATCCGTTTGGGCCCAGCTGGCCCATTGGCTGGCCCAGACAACGAGGCGGGACTTCCCCCCTTCTTCTCCGTTGGTTTTTATTTTGACTCGAGTGGGTGGGGGATCCCGTTCATAGACTGCAACGGTAGCCACACCCCTCAGAACATATGCAACTTTATGGTCATTTATTTTATAAATGGGACCATCATTTTCCAAAAAGAATATTTTGACATTAGAAATGAGACTTTAAACTAGTGACTGGAAGCAGAAAGTATTCATGACCATGTTTATTAAGGTAATACAGTCTAGGTGAAGTTGGGCCCAAATACATGGACCTCTATGGGGATATGGGTTTTTTTGGGCCCAATGACAGCGCCACAACAGGCCATTATATGAACTTTCAGGAAATCCCGATTTCCTTAGTGGCTTCAGTCTGTCTGACTGCCCCCCTGATCTAGACAGGTACATGGGTATCTTAGTGAAGTATCTAGACAGGTACATGGGTATCTTAGTGAAGTATTTAGACAGGTACATGGGTATCTTGGTGGTGTATTGAATCTTGTGGACCAGACCCATTGCAAGATGCTGTACTCTGTCGTCGACCCCGTTTTATGGGTCCCAAACTTTTTCATGTCAACTTAAGGACCCCCAAATTGACACTAATTAGCCCGCGGACCCCCATTTGAAAACATACATGCCTGCAGGGAACTTATGACACTTTTTTTGTATGGCTCCAGCAGTGATTCTCAACCCGTTTAATTTCAGGGACCTCCAGTTTGACATCCATATTAGTCTATACGGACCCCCCATTTAATGGCATTTCTATCTCTGGGTCCCCCAATATATATTTTCAAATCAGTGATAATTTAAACCCATTCTGAACGGGAACCCATTTTGGTGTTATAGCATCATGTTATGCTTTAGCCATTGAAAAATAGCAGATCTACAAGCTCATAGCGCGCCACTCGGTGGCGCGCTATGAGCTTGTAGGTTCTGCTATTTATATAACGACTGACATTTTTTAGAATCTGATCTCAGGTCAGAATGGGTTAATCAGAGCAGTGTGTGTCCCAGTGGAAACCTTGTATGAATCTGATCTCAGGTCAGAATGGGTTAAACACTGATGCTGACCAGGTGCAGCTCTTCAAAGCCTCAGTGCACCCAGTGCTCGCCCCCTAGTGGTCGGTTTGCAACTTTGGAACGAAACAGGCATTTTAACACATTTTGGGCGGTAATCCATGTTGGTGTTAGCATCATGTCGTGCTTTAGCTATTGAAAAATAGCAGATCTACAAGCTCATGGTCTGCTATTTTTTTTAACTGTCAGGAATTAAGACATTTTTAGAATCTGATCTCAGGTCAAAATGCGTTAAAGAACCACCATTCTTCTGTGCGTTAGAATCTGATCTCAGGTCAGAATGGGTTAAGCTCCCGGGCAGCCATTGTGGACGCCATCTTGAAAACGATGCCTTTCAAGTTGGTCGTTTTCCGTAAAAAAATTAGTATGTTATTTAGCACACCCAATGGTATCAGAATCCATTGAAAAATCCCATCTATCAATTATTTGGGGTTCCAACCATACACTGACATATCTAATAGGGGGTGAGCCAAATTAGTTTGCAATGGTTTTTGAAACCATACCTAACACCATGCCAAAATTCTAAAAGTAGTTACGAAGTGCATAATTGTTATGATTTTTACATATTTTAGCTCATTTTAGGCACCGTGGAGAATCCATTGAAAAATCTGTCAATTATTTCCTTCCTTTTCTTTTTTTTTTGTTTGTAAAAAAGCTATACATATCTAATATTTGAGTCTGTGCAAACAGCCCACTAGGGGGCACACCCAACGCGTTTGCACAGCTTTTTGAAAACCTTATAGTATAAGGTTTTCTGGGTATAAGGCTTATACCCATACCCAACACCACACCAAAATTCAAAAACTAGTCAACAAGAGCCAAAATGTGGTGATTTCTTACGAGTTTGCCCCCAGCTACCTATCCAATGCATTTAGTAATAAAGAAAAACCATTGAAGAAAATAAAAATGACAAACATCAGTGTAATATGAATCAGACAGACACTAATTGTGTCGACTTTATTTAGTCATATGGATATTGTCAGATTATGTCGACTCAGATCACACAAAAACGTATTTGCTACTATTCAAAGCTTTTCCCCTGTATATAGCGTCAAATAAATAAAATAACGTTTTTTCTACTCACCAAAACAAAGGCGGGTTGTGTCAATAGAAAGCCTACTTTCCTTAGTGGACGCACTCTGGGGCTGGTCTGATTTCGATTTGAGATTTAAAACAGAAAGTCCCATAGCCTTACTGCAGGGCAGAATGGAAGCAGTAGAAGGCTATGGACCAGAGCGAATAGCCTCATAACTTCAGATGTGCACTTTTCCCACATACGTCAACTATAGGTTTTCGTCCCCTGTATGAGTAACCATGTGTCTTTTTAGATGACTCTGTTGACTACAGCCCTTGCCACAAACTGTACAAGTGAAGGGTTTTTCCCCTGTATGACTCCTCATATGTATTTGTAGTGTACTCTGAAAATTACAGCCCTTACCACAAACTGTACACGTAAAGGGCTTTTCATCTGTATGTGTCGTCATGTGTGATTTTAGATATTTTCTACGTTTGACACCCTTGCCACAAACTGTACATCTAAAGGGCTTTTTATCTGAATGAACGATGGGCTTATCTTTATGAGTCATCATGTGTATGTTTAGATGACTTTTACGATTGCAACCTTTGCCACAAACTGTACATGTAAAAAGCTTTGTATCTGAATGAGACATCATGTGTAACTTTAGTTGACCTTTACGACTCCAACGTTTGCCACAAACTGTACACGTAAAAGGCATCTCACCTGTATGAATCCTCATGTGAGTGTTCAGATGAATCGAGTTTACACAGCCTTTACCACATACGGTACAATAAAAGGGTCTTTCTCCCGTATGAGACATCATGTGATCGTTTAGATTATTTTTCCTAATGAAATCTTTGCCACAAACTGTACACGCAAAGGGCTTTTCACCCGTATGAATCCTCATGTGATAAGTCAGACCACTTTTCTGACCGAAACCTTTGCCACACATTGTACACGTGAAGGGCCGTTCACCTGTATGAGTCATCACGTGATAAGTCAGACTACCTTTATAAGTGAATGCTTTGCCACAAACTGTACACGCATAGGGTTCCGTAGGTTCAGAACGGCGTGAAGAGAGGAGCCGGTCGGCATCTTCCGGTTGCGACGGTACAGAACGGCGTGAAGAGAGGAGCTGGTCGGTATCTTCCGGTCGCGACGGTACCCAGTGCTGTATGTAAGCCTGTGTTTTCATGTGTTCAGCTGAGCTGCTGGCTAGAGGCTCCGTCGTCTCTGCGTTTTCATCTTCTCCACTTTCACGGCCAGACTGGAGCTCTTCTCCTCTGGGGGGGGGGGGGGGGGGGGGGTGATATAAAAATATATATATATAAAAAAAACTTACGGTCAGACCAACAACAGTGGAAAAATCACACAGTTGGAACAATGCAAGCCGGTGATTGTGTGAGCTTGTAGATTAGCCGTTTTCACCGGAGCTTGCACGTCACAGCCACACAGTGTGAGAGAGAGAGAGAGAGAGGGGGGGGGGGGGGGGGGGGGTCGGTGGACCAGCTTTAGTGATCTCAAATCCCATTATTTTAGATTGTTTTTAGTAATAGTACATAAATGAGACTTTAGTTGCTAAAACAGTTGTCATGTTGCACACATGCCTAAACTTGCTGATATTTGTGCCGCCCTCGTAGAAAAGAGTATTTCAAGGCTGCATGAACAGCGCTTGAGCTCTCCATTTTCTGCCCCCTCAATGACGTAACTCTTAAGGCCTATTCATAGTCTGGATTTTCGGTGGTGAGGTGGACCACCGCTCTGGTGGTGAGGTGACCACCGGAGCTGAAATAACGTTGAGCGGTGGTGAGTAAAAACAGAGAGAAGGGCTGGTAGCGGTGGTTTGCTCTTCACCGCGGCTCAGTGACGTCATGTTTAGGGATGTCAGGGGTTAACCGGTTAACCGGTTAGCCGACCGTTAAGAAACATCCGGATATTTTTATCAGCTTTAACGGTTAATTTGCATAATAATAAATGCGTGTTCTGATCTTAAATCCCTTTATTTTAGATCGTTTTTAGTAATAGTACAACATAAACATTACAGAGACTGTAGTTGTCACTGTACAATACTTTAAAACAGTTGTCATGTTGCACACATGCCTAAAATTGCTATTTGCGCCGCCCAGCTTGTCGCACTCCAGGCTGCATGAACAGCGCTCGGGCTCTGTTTTCTGCCCCCTCAATGTCCCCGTTCTCTGTTGTACTTCAATGGCTAGTTGGCTACAAGTTACAACGGTAGCTTTGCGGTAGTCAAAATGTAAGCGAGTGACAGCGAGACGAGATGAACACATGTCGACCGTATCAATGCAGAGACCTACATTATTAAATCCATTATTGGCCATTTGGCCTGGAGGGAGAACGTTTACAGCCGCCGCTGCCCTCCTATCCGTCTCCACACTGGCACGGCTTACGGCTATCAAAAGTTAGCCATGTGCTATCGATGTTTGAGGGTTTTCTCGTCAGCGAAAAGTCAACAAACGGAACACGGTGACATGCATGCTGATCTTCCTTAATAATAAAAAAAGGCTTAGCCCATGCGTCCAGTGGCTTTATAGGTATAGGTTGCTCGGATCTGGACTGGATTTATTTATGTTTTGTTGGACTAGAACCGGCGGACCTCTGTACTGTAGACGCGCAGATGCATGCATCATGCAGATGCGATGCGTTGTTTATTGATAATTAAGCCAGAAGCCTACAACAATTTATTTATATTGTTAAATGTTGCTTTTTTGTTTGTCTTTTATAAAAGGAGCATAAATAAATGTATGCCATTCGTCTACCAACTTTAATTATGTAGCCTATACATGCATATTACATTTGGGGTAGCCTATTAAAAAAAGAAAAAAATCAACCACTATCCGGTAATGAACCGGTTAATCCTAACGGGTAACCGGTTGGGAAACTATCCGTTACTGACATCCCTAGTCATGTTGTAGTTCGGTGGTCACCTAACCACCGAAAATCCAGACTATGTATGTGCCTTTTAATAGTCTTATTCTAGCCCAGGCGGTGGTGTAACCGTCTGGGCACCCGACTGGTAATCCAGTCGCAGTGTGCCGCGGGTTCGACTCCCGAGCCCGACACGGCCTTTACTGCATGTCTTCCCCCATCTCTCCCGTTTCCTGTCAGCCTACTGTCCCTTCCATAAAAACAATAAAAGGCATAACCCGCAAAAAACAAATATCTTAAAAAAATAAAATAATAAGTCTTATTTTATGGCTCTGTCCATTACTGATCCAATCACTCCCCATTCCCTAAACGCAGCGCACGTGAAGCCAAGTAACAACTAGGGATCGATAAATAAACCAGATCGATTTTCTTTCCCTGTTTTTTTCTTTTGTTTTGTTGCTGCGCAGCAGTTTAGGAGAACGCCAACTATGCATTCCCTTTAAGCAACACAACTTCTGCAGCTGCATCCACACGTTTAGAACTTGCATCAAAGCCCGATAATAAAAATGCAAAATAGACTTTATTTATTTATAACGACGACGACACTGAAGGAGCAGCAGCGCTAAAGTATCGGCTACGGCCAGGGGTTCCCAGACTGTGGTGCGCGAACGGCGTGATTTCTTTCTACGTCCGAGCATAGACATGCCTCTGATTGGTCTTGCCTGTCCTCCGAGATGCAAGGCTACTCTCCATGGTGGGAAATAATACGTACAAGTACAAGAGAATGGCAACATGCGACAGTAACTTGTAACTTTAATTTTTGTAGAAGCGCTCCCGACCGCCGACCGGATCATACGGACTTTTGAAACAGAGACCAGGCTTTCCTCCGAGGTGGTGGGAAGCCTGGTGAGTAATATAATTAGATTAATACTAAGGAAGCACCGAAAGGGACATTCTTTGCCGAAACTGAATACTGAATATAGGAAACAGTTGGCCGAAAACCTTATACCGAATATGATTAATATTATATATCTTTTTTCCTACCATTGCTGTCATGACCTGATTTATGGCAAAATAAATGGTTATGGCAAAAGTTAACTTAAATATAATCACTATTATGGGTCCATAAAACATTTATTCAGCTCTTTTGAATGCATTAATTGCATACACTATTCGGTGATCTATTTTCTGCCTATTCGGGCCGAAACCGAATAGGCCGAAAATGAATTTTTAGCCATTTTCTGAATATTTTCTGCGGCCGAATATTCGGTGCATCACTAATGAATACACGATAACACTGACACTTTACCATTGTCTATGCTCGGACGTATTGTGTGATATTTAACAAAAAACGGCAAAATCCTGTAAAACACAGTTTTCTGAAAAACCTTGTTTCTGTATCAGTGGTGCTCAATATGTCACGTCAATTATGTAATATGCATATGCCTCCGCCCCCCATCTGAAAATATGTTGTTCCAGGGTTCCAGAAGCAAAGATTTGAGTTAAAATGTTCACTCTGTAATAATATATATATATTCAAAGATTTGAGACACATTTTCACGATTCTTTAAAAAAAATAGCAGATCTACAAGCGCATAGTGCGGCACTCGGTGCCGCACTATGCACTATGCACTATGCACTATGCACTATTCAACAAATAAAAACTAGACTAAAATGTTAGGAAGGGACTAGTGGACAAGAGATCCAGTTTTATGCTGGGTTGCATGCTGAAAATAGCAGATATACGTCGCGTCGGTCTGCGACGCGTTGTGAGATTGTAGATCTGCTATTTTCAGCATGCAACCAAAGTGTAAAATATGTCATTACAACGACATCAAGGCCTGTCAAAACACATTTTAGTCGACTAAATCAACTGTAGATTTAGTCGACTAAAATCGTACGACATTTAGTCGACTAAAACTAGACCAAACACTAGAACTTTCCAGGTGACTAAAATGTGACTAAAACTAAGTGAAAACTATTCAAGAGACTATGACTAAAACTAAAATAGAAATGTGCTGGCAAAAACAACACTGCGGGGGACCCAGAGGTAGTTTACAGCCGAAATCAAATAATTTAAATCTGTACAACCCATTCTGAACGGGAACCCCTTTTGGGGTTTTAAGCATTGTTATACTTTAGGTATTGAAAAAAATCACACCCGTGTGAACTGAGTGGTGCAACTCCTCTCTCTCTCCTCCTCTCCTCCCCCCCCCCCCCCCTCCTCTCTCTCTCTCTCTCTCTCATTAGCAGGCAACAGTGCAGCACTATCTCTCTCTCCGTTTCTGGCACCACAGCGCCCCTACTGGTACTAATAGTCATACTGGTACTCATTAACGACACATAGGTGAACACGGACATTGCTGTTTCCTTGGAGTGGTTGCACCACTCAAAAATAGCAGATATACAAGCAACCGAGTGCCGCGCTATAAGAGCTTGTAGGTCTGCTATTTTGGGAAAAATCGTGAACATTTTGTAGAATCGTCCTCAGAATGGGTCAACAGTACCGAGCCCTGCATGCCTCACACCAGTGTTGTTTTCGTCAACTAAAACTAAGACGAAAAATGTTCGTCGACTACCTTTTTTCACTGATGAAAACAAATGGAAACTAAATGAAAACGAAGCTACGATGACTAAAACTAAAGACTAAATATACTGACAATTTCGTCGACAAATAAAAACTAGACTAAAATGTTAGGAAGGGACTAGTGGATAAGAGATCCAGTATAAGTCATTTTACACTTGGTTGCATGCTGCGTTGTGAGCTTGTAGATCGGCTATTTTCAGCAAGTGTAAAAACACACATTACGACGGCATCAAGACCCACCAAAATTAGTCGACTAAATCCCCTGTAGATTTAGTCGACTAAAATCTTATGACCTTTAGTCGACTAAAACTAGACTAACACTAAGACATTCCAGGTGACTAAAACTAAATGAAGTTTCAGTCCAAAGACTATGACTGAACTAAAATAGAGATTTGCTGCCCAAAACAACACTGCCATGCACACAGAGCTGCCACCTGCAAAGCAAACAGATATCAAGCAAGGAAGCCTTCTGTCTTTTCTCCTCTTTCCTTCTACCTTGTATTCGGTTCTCATTCATTGCTGAACTGTCTGTCCGGCAGGATGACGAGGATCAGTTTGAAGAGACTGCAGGGTCTGGCGGTCGATGTGCAGTGGCCTCTGGTCCTGTTGGGATAGGACAGGACAGGAAAAGAAACATGTTAACCCATTTACGACATTTTTCTGTTTTTAATTTTTATTATCCCACGATTTTGTAACCCATTTTTCACCCCTGTGTCAATCATCTAATGTGATCCTGGGCTCTACACACCCTCCACCAACCTAGTCCCCATATATGGGGGACAAGGGGAGAGCAACAGACTTGAACTCATGCTTCCTTCATGCCTGAGTGTCCAAGTTGCTCCTTTACACCTGACGGGGGAGTTTCCCTGGTTGGAGGAACACGTTATTCCAACCAGTTCCTTTCCCCTCCATCAGGCACCCCGGCTGGCCAGGGGGAGGCAGTATAGAGACCAGGATTACTGCATGTTTTTTGTGAGGGTATACCTACCCTAGGGGACACGGGGAGAACATGTGAGGGCATCTACCCTAGGGGACATGGGGAGAACATGCAAACTCCACACAGAAAGGCCCTTTCGCCAACCCCGCCTTCGGGTATGGGCACTGATGACGCGGAGGAGGAAACACGCCGGCAGCACCCACAGCATTTTAAAAATCTCTTCTAAATCGTGACAGTTTTCTGAAATACCTCATGTTTCTATATCAGTGGTGCTCAATATTTCATGTCAAGAGCCCCAAAAATTCCATCTAATTGGCCACCGACCCCCATCTGCAAATATGTTTTTCCCAGGGACCTGGATCAGTGTTAAAACGTTTGCTCTGAAAGAATGTATATTCAAAGATTTGCGACACATTTTTCAAAAATAGCAGACCTACGAGCTTGTAGATCTGCCATTTTTCAATAGCTAAAGTATGCTTGAATAATGCTTGAAACACCAAAAGGGGTTCCCGCCCAGAATGGGCTAAACCGTGACATCTGATTTTATTCACAGTAGCCATGCCAGCAGCAGGGATGCCAGGTCTGCTACTTATTATAAGTGACTGGGCTTGTTTTTCTGTAGTGTAGTTTATTTACTCGTATTTATTTACTAGACCGGAGCCCAGCTGTGGAGCAGCGAGTCCGCGACAATGGAAGTTGGAGAACCGTGACCCCACCCGGCTATGCTATACCCGTTGTACCCGTGTCATCCATCCATCTGCCTGTGTCCCTTTTATGCCCATATATGGAGATTTCAGTATCTGTCTCTCTGTCCCTTTATTGCCTATATAGGGTCTGCCAAAATCTCCCGGAGGGGGCGTTAACATATGTGTCACGTGGTAGCGGCTGCCATGTTGGCAGGCATTTCTGCTTTGTTTACAGTCAGCGACCATCCGTGTGCGTTCTAATTTTTAAACACCAGAGGGAGTTCAACGAGCTTGTTCCTGGCGACAACACAGTAAGCCAACACCAGGATGGAAAGAAAAAACGTCGGCCTCGACATACCTTGCTTACAAGGACAAGCTTAACTTTGAGGAAAAGGAGCGTTACCTCAACAAAATCAAGGATATTGACGGTCTCGACCCCTATGAACACACTGACTGAACAGAGGATTCGATCTTCTACCACCACTAATGAGACTACATTTAATGCTTGTCCTTGTAAGGTATGTCGAGGCCGACGTTTTTTCTTTCCATCCTGGTGTTGGCTCACTGCGTTGTCGCCAGGAACGAGCTCGTTGAACTCCCTCTGGTGTTTAAAAATTAGAACGCACACGGATGGTCGCTGACTGTAAACAAAGCAGAAATGCCTGCCAACATGGCGGCCGCTACCATGTGACACATATGTTAACGCCCCCTCCGGGAGATTTTGGCAGACCCTATAGGAGCGTCGCAGTCCCGCCCCCTCGAGTGACCCGCCAGGGCCCCCCCCCCCCCCTAGCTGTAAACTACCTCTGGGCCCCCCAGGGACCCCCCTGGCTGTAAACTACCTCTGGGCCCCCCGGGGACCCCCGTCTGGCTGTAAACAACCTCTGGGCCCCCCGGGGACCCCCTGGCTGTAAACTACCACGTCAAGAGACGGACCCACGACTGCAGATGTTGTTCACAGCTAAATAAAGCGTAGCAGTCCGCGTCAATGCCGGCTTTTTCCCTTTATTTTAATCACAATTCCAAACAACATAGCCTATAAGCCTACCGGTGTGATTCTTGTCTTAATTAAGCGTCGGGCAGGCGTTGTGTGGAGTCTGTGGACCTTAGCCAGGTTTTGTTGTTGTTGTTGTTGTTGACAGTCACGGGAAGAAGGGGTTGTCTGACTCTTCCTGTTTAGCTTTTATAAATTCTATTGTATTCTTCGCCATTGGAGTATGAGTATGTGTCACGTACATTAAGTTTAACCATGTAGCCCAGCATGTAGTGTGAAAATAAACGCATTGATGAATGAAGGAAGAAATAAATAAATAAATGTTTCTGACGGGATTCAAACTGTTCTCAGCATAAGTTCACCCGTCTGGAGCATAGTCCAATGCGCCGTTCTATCTACGACTACGACGTTTAGTAACCGTCATCACATCATGCCGTATAGAACCAGCCATCAACGTACCAAACCTTCATGGTCAATAGGTTAAGTTGAGACCTCAGTCACCACACTGGTTTACAACATGGCTGTTTATTACCGATTTGTTTCTAAAAGCATCTCTCACCATCATCACCTAAATTCACCTTATAGTCATTATGTTGTACAGGCCACTTAGAAATTGTAAATATATGAAGCATAAAAGCATTATAGGTAGACAGACAGTTTGTTATATGACCTCCATTATCTCATAGATAACATAAAATGGAAACCCACATACATACATATAATTATCAAACAATGAATTAATTAATTGATTGACATTTTTATGTCACAGTATGCAGACTGAGAACATTTCAAACGAATGCACAACTCAATACAAAAGCTGTTACATGTGAGTGAACTTTAACTAAACACATGAATAACGATGTATTCATGTTCTTTCAGATTGAATGATGGTTTCACTGGGTGTGTATGTAGATAACCCCCAGCCTTCACATAAACCAGTGTATCTCCCTCCATCCACTCTACACTGTTCTGCTTGGCCAGCCATCATTTTTATTTGATTTATTTATGTTTTTGTTTAAAAACACTGCTCACTCCTCATGCATTGAAGTATGAGCTCTGTTCGGAATCTTGGTGTTGTCCTGGACAGTCAGCTCTCGTTCAAAGCTCACATCACAGCTGTCACTCGATCATGTAGGTTCACACTCTATAACATACGACGAATTAGACCGTTCCTCACCCAGGAATCAGCCCAGCTCCTAATCCAGACAACAGTCTTGTCAAAACTCGACTATTGTAACTCCCTCCTTACTGGCCTACCAGCATGTGCACTTAAGCCTCTCCAGCTGATCCAAAATGCAGCAGCTCGCTTGGTCTTCAACCAGCCAAAATTCTCACGTCTCCCCCCTGCTCCGCTCCCTCCACTGGCTCCCGGTCGCTGCCCGCACAGAATACAAAACTCTGATGCTGGCATTCAAAGCAACCAAAGGTATGGCTCCCCCATATCTTACAAGTATGATTGAACCCTACAAACCCTCCCGCGCACTCAGATCAGCCAACGCAGGGAAACTGGAAGTACCCTCACTAAAAACGCCGGGACAACGCTCCACACGTCCCAAATTCTTCTCCCTTCTGGCTCCAAAACTGTGGAATGCACTTCCCATTGCAGTCAGAACTGCAGCATCACTCCCAATCTTCCGCCGTAGCCTGAAAACCCACATTTTCAGACTCCATCATGGCCCATAGCACTTACCCTAACCCCTTAGATAGCATTTCTGTTGGCTTAGATAGCATTTGACACAGACTTATAGCATGTTATGTAGACAGCACTATAATTGTATTGTATATAGTCATAGCACGCCATAGTACATATATATAGCATAGTAGTGAATATGTATAGTTTATTATGTATAGTGTATGTATAGTTTCATCATATAGATATTCCACTGTTACCTTCTTAGCTTACGCATGTTTCATGATAAATGCTTTTATGTGATGTATTCCCATGCTTTTGTTCTTGCTTAAATGTAAGTCGCTCTGGATTAAGAGTAGGGATGCCAAAAGACTCATATTTGGCCAATCGACGAATCGAGGCCGAAAATCGACGTGTCGAACGACTTTTTTCCTTTTTTTTTTCATTATTTTTATATTTTTGTTGTTGCTGCGCAGCAGTTGAGGAGAATGCAACTATGCATTCCTTTAAGCAACACAACTTCTGCAGCTGCATTCATATGTTTAGAATTTGCATCAATGATCAAATCCCAATAATAAAAAAGAAACTTTATTTTGTAAAGGAGCAGCGGTGCTATCTGCTAGTAGTCCCAACTCTCAAGTGTCTGCAGCCTGTCACGAGCCCTGTAATGAACGCACGTTGTTCCGTATTTGAATGTCGGGTCGGAGAATAAATACAGTATGAATGACGGCGGGATTTATTTGACAACTCTGTCCTGCTTTCTTCACGAGAGAAGAGCGCTCACCGCTGCTAATATGGTAGCAGACCTGTGGCTGTCAGTTCACTTTACGGCATGTGTAGACTGTATATGAGATGTGAACCTGGGTCTGGGTCTGGGAAGCAGAGCTGCAGCCATTGGCTCATGATACGAGCACACGACCAATGGGACAGATTATTCAGTGTTGCTAAGATACCACCCCCCACCAAACACACACACACACACACACACACACACACACACCCTTGGACGATGGGGTCTATTCTCAAACTCAGAGCCACAGCGCTCTGCTCAAAGTTAATTTGCATGTGACGAGCCACTGACAGGCGCAGCACAGCAGTGTCACACAGACAAACACGTACCTCTCCCATTTGGAAAACATTTGAAACGGCAACGTTTATAACATTTTACATTATAAAAAAAATATAATACAAATAAAAACGATTTTTCGACTCATACGTTTTGAGTCGCGGGAGGCATGAGTCGAAAATAGAGTCGATTTTCAACTTTTTTCAACATCCCTAATTAAGAGCGTCTGCTAAATGCCTAAATTGTAAATTGTAAATTGTTCGGGGCTCTCCCCAGGTTGGCAGAGGGCGAGTAGCACCCAGGATTACATTTTAAGAAGGTGGCACTGGGTGTAAAATAGAAAAAAAGTAAACGATAACCTGTCTTATTTGTTGCTCTTGATGACCATGAATACTTCTGCAAAGGTTACAATCAAATTTAGATGAAATGCTATTTAGATATTATAGGTTCATTATTTATATACTATCCTATAGTTTCAATGTGTAGATTATTTGCTATCTATATGAACCTATAGTATCTAAATCATCCAGGTCATCAAGAGCAACAATTAAAGACAGGTCATCGTTTTTTGTTTTTTCTATTTTACACGCAGTGCCAATTTCTTAAAATGTAATCCTGGGTGCTCCTCGCCCTCTGCCAACCTGGGGAGAGCCCCGAACAGAGCCCATACTTCAATGCATGAGGAGTGAGCAGTGTTTTTAAACAAAAACATAAATAAATCAAATAAAAATGATGGCTGGCCAAGCAGAACAGTGTAGAGTGGATGGAGGGAGATACACTGGTTTATGTGAAGGCTGGGGGTTGCCTACATACACACCCAGTGAAACCATCATTCAATCTGAAAGAACACGTATTTAGTTAAAGTTCACTCACATGTAACAGCTTTTGTATTGAGTTGTGCTTTCGTTTGAAATGTTCTCAGTCTGCATACTGTGACATAAAAATGTCAATCAATTAATTAATTCATTGGTTGATAATTATATGTATGTATGTGGGTTTCCATTTTATGTTATCTATGAGATAATGGAGGTCATATAACAAACTGTCTGTCTACCTATAATGCTTTTATGCTTCATATATTTACAATTTCTAAGTAGCCTGTATAACATAATGACTATAAGGTGAATTTAGGTGATGATGGTGAGAGATGCTTTTACAAACAAATCGGTAGTAAACAGCCATGTTGTAAACCAGTGTGGTGACTGAGGTCTCAACTTAACCTATTGACCATGAAGGTTTGGTACGTTGATGGCTGGTTCTATACGCCATGATGTGATGACGGTTACTAGACGTCGTAGTCACAGAGCGGTGCATTGGACTATGCTCCAGACGGGTGAACTTATGCTGAGAACAATTTGAATCCCGTCAGAAACATTTATTTATTTATTTCTTCCTTCATTCATCAATGCGTTTATTACTTTATTTTCACACTACATGCTGGGCTATATGGTTAAACTTAATGTATGTGACACATACTCATACTCCAATGGCGAAGAATACAATAGAATTTATAAAAGCTAATGTATTATTTGAGAAACAGGAAGAGTCAGACAACCCCTTCTTCCCGTGACTGTCAACAACAACAACAACAACAACAACAAAACCTGGCTAAGGTCCACAGACTCCACACAACGCCTGCCCGACGCCTAATTAAGACAAGAATCACACCGGTAGGCTTATAGGCTATGTTGTTTGGAATTGTGATTAAAATAAAGGGAAAAAGCCGGCATTGACGCGGACTGCTACGCTTTATTTCGCTGTGAACAACATCTGCAGTCGTGGGTCCGTCTCTTGACGCGGTCTGAAGTTGACAGGGTCTGAAACACCGGACCTGTTTAGGAGACGTTTCACCGCCAATAAAAACGAGTTGTGTTCCGTCAGCAGCAATACGGATCAGTGTTGTTTTTGGCAGCAAATTTCTATTTTAATTTTAGTCATAGTCTCTTGAACAGTTTTCACTTAGTTTTAGTCACATTTTAGTCACCTGGAACGTCTTAGTGTTAGTCTAGTTTTAGTCGACTAAATGTCATAAGATTTTAAAATGTATTTTGGCGGGTCTTGATACCGTCGTAATGAGTGTTTTTACACTTGCTGAAAATAGCCGATCTACAAGCACACAACGCGTTGTGAGCTTGTAGATCGGCTATTTTCAGCATGCAACCAAGTGTAAAATGACTTATACTGGATCTCTTGTCCACTAGTCCCTTCCTAACATTTTAGTCTAGTTTTTAATTGTCGACGAAATTGTCAGTATATTTAGTCTTAGTTTTAGTCATCGTAGCTTAGTTTTCATTTAGCTTCCATTTGTTTTTGTCAGTGAAAATAGGGTAGTCGACGGACATTTTTAGTCTTAGTTTTAGTCGACGAAAACAATACTTTCAACGGAACCTCTTCTGTGGAGCTAACAGAGGCTAAACGGGGCTGTTGATTCATTACCAGGCCGAGGCCTGAAAGGGCTAGCTATAGCTGCTAGCATGCTACTAGCTAGCTGCTAGCATAACTACTAGGCCGAGTCCTGAAAAGGCTAGCTTGCTGCTAGCAGAGTAACGTTAGCATGCATTATAGCTCGATGCTAGCCCTGGTCCAAGGCTTACAGCGAGCCTCTCTCTGACGCCTTGTGGAAGTCCCTTCCACAGCCCTCTGGTCATATTTACACTCCCGTGCGCTGTTTTTATAATACCAGCAAATAAACAAAACGACGAAACCACTCACCGAAACAAAGCCTGCTAGACCTTAAGGTAAAAGTCTATTCTCTGAGCTGGGAAGCGTCTCAGGTCCCCAGTTTCTCTGTAAAATGCACTTTGTGCCATTTTAATAACGCAATGTACCCTGAATTTACCTAGGTAACGCTATCCTACACTCGCGAACCGCCAGTAATGTGATCCTGGCGGTTCGCGAGTGTAGGATAGCGTTACCATCATTAAATTCAGGGTACATTGCGTTATTAAAATGGCACAAAGTGCATTTTAGAGAGAAACTGGGGACCTGAGACGCTTCCCAGGTTCGAGAATAGACTTTTGAGTGAGTGGTTTCGTCGTTTTGTTTATTTGCTGGTATTATAAAAACAGCGCACGGGAGTGTAAATATGACCAGAGGGCTGTGGAAGGGACTCCCACAGGGCGTCAGAGAGAGGCTCCCTGTAAGCCTTGGACCAGGGTTAGCCCGATGCTAGCACACCACTGGACTTTAGACACGATACTAATGTCGTACAAATTAATTAATACAATGATAGTGTTTACAGACTATAGTACAGTATTATGCGACAATTAAAGACGCTTACCTGAAAGACTAAACGGCCGTTTCTCACCAACAACACCCGAACTTGAGAGAGTATAGCTACTTCTTCTTCTTGAGGACGGACGTTACGTAGCGTACGTACGGTGGTTGTTCTGCGCCGGCAGCGTACTGCCAGAGCCATAGAGCAGGGGTTGGGCAACTGGCGGCCCGGGGGGCACATGCGGCCCCCCACTTTCACTTAATACGGCCCGCATGTTAATATCAGAATACTGATATTATACTATTGATTTCAGCTGTTTACAATTCCAAACCTGCTTTAATTACTTCATTATTAAATGACTAGTACTTAATGACTAGTATTAACATGTTATTGTCTTTTTGTGTCCAATGTAGTTATTGTTAACAGTTCATAAAGTTAAAATAACTATAACTAAATGCATTTGAAATGCAATAAAAAGGTTACTTTTCAGGATTCCAATTAAAAAATAGCAAAAAAATATTCAGGTTTTCAATTCAAATATTGCAAAAATAGCCGATCTACAAGCTCAAAATGCGTCGCAGCGCGACGCGTTTTGAGCTTGTAGATCGGCTATTTTTGCTACGACAGTAACATGCACTGTGGCCCCTCTGGAGTGAGTGTGCAAATATATTGGCCCTCGCCATCGTCAAAGTTGCCCACCCCTGCCATAGAGCAATAAAACAGAGTTACCTACGACATTGAGGGGGCAGGAAATACCCTGGTCTGAAGTCGCGCGAGCCCAAAGACTCCAATGCATTCCGTCTTGTCCCTTTTCAATAGAAGTCTATGTAGATTAAGAGCCTGCCTGGCCCCATGAAGTGAACGGAGTTGTCGTAACTCTGTCTTACAATTCAATTCAAAGGGCTTTATTGGCATGAGAAAACATACGTTTGCATTGCCAAAGCAGAAAGAACAATACAGCAACACAGCAAAGCAATCAAAACAAAAAGTATGTACATTTGAAGGTCAGAATCTTCAATATATCAAATTCTATGTAACAAGGTCACTCAATGCAGGTATAGTGCAGGAATATACACAATGATTAGTCTTTAGGGTGGTTGTGTTCCATTTGATATCCTTCTCCTATCACAGCAACTCACAAATCTTGCTGCTGTGTTTGCACTGCGTACTGCGTACTTGACGCACTTGCCGACGTCACCATCTCAGTTTAGCTTCACCCGGTCACGTTCAGCGCAGATCTACAAACAAGCCCTCAACAACACGTCGCATCACGACCCGTTGATAGTGGATTGTGGATCTGTTATTGTTGTAGCCTACATCAGAGTTTAAATTAGGCTTAATGTGCAGTTTACAACTAAACATTCTATACAAAACAGAAAGTACAAAAATCACCTGGCTCTTGGACATTATCAAATTATGAATTGAATATGATTAACCCTCTAAGACCCGCATTAATTTCTACTTGCAAAGAATTGATTACAACCTAACCGATTGCAATGAACATCACTGATGACGTTTAGGTGGAAAAAGAACAGAAAAAATATTAATAATTAAGTAATTAATTAAAATAAAACTTGTTGCTATAAAGAAACGCTGGGTCTTAGAGGGTTAAGGACCCCAATGGGAACAAGCCATAGTGCTTTATGTGGGGTTATAAATCCTCTTAGAAGACCTTGTATTGAACTGTACTTTACTGTGATTTTTTTCTGCAAACAGTTTAATAATAAATTATTCAATCAATTCATTTCCAAAAAAGATGAAGGAAATTGCTGCTCTGGGTACCTCAAGGACACCCAAATTAATAGGTATTTAGCCACAGACCCCCATCTATGATTCAGATAGAAGAGCCCTTGTCTGGATTTGAACCCACAACCTGTTGAAGGGTTCTCAAAAAGTCCCCAAATTATTATTATTATTCTTTTGCAACTGAAAATTGCAATTTCAATTGTTGAAACTGAATATTTCAACAATATTTGTAATTCGTTTTGAGGTGTCCTTATCAAACACATCATTGTCTAATGTACGATTCATTGACATCGTTATCACCCCATGCCAGGAGACATTTTCATTGGTTACTTTTTGTGTTTCAATTTCAATTATCCTTATTTATTATTTCCTTATTTCAATTATCCTAAAAACCTTCCTGAACCCCGTTCACATCAGTGTTGTTTTTGGCAGCAATTTTTTATTTTAGTTTTAGTCAGTCTTTTAAATAGTTTTCATTTAGTTTTAGTCACATTTTAGTCACCAGGAATGTCTTAGTGTTAGTCTAGTTTTAGTCGACTAAATATCATAAGATTTTAGTCGACTAAATCTACAGTTGATTTAGTCGACTAAAATGTATTTTGGCGGGCCTTGATGCCGTCGTAACGACTGATTTCACACTTGCTGAAAATAGCAGATCTACAAGCTCACAACGTGTGAGCTTGTAGATCTGCTATTTTCAGCATGTAAGTGTAAAATGACTTATACTGGATCTCTTGTTCACTAGTCCCCTCCTAACATTTTAGTCTAGTTTTTATTTGTCGACGAAATTGTCAATATATTTAGTCTTAGTTTTAGTCATCATAGCTTAATTTTCATTTAGTTTCCATTTAGTTTTTGTCAGTGAAAAAGGTAGTCGACAAACATTTTTCGTCTTAGTTTTAGTCGACAAAAACAACACTGGTTCACATCTACTTATTCTTTAACCCAACATCTTTTGTTCACTGTGTCCAGTATTTCAAGAGAAATAGGGAGACGTGCCTTCTGACCTGAGATCAGATTCTAAAAATGTTCTTCTACATCCTGACAGTTTTCTGAAAAAGCCATGTTTCTATGTCAGTGGTTCTTCGATTTTTCAAAAAAGACCTACAAGCTTGTAGATCTGCTATTTTTCAATGCTCTAAAGCATAACATAATGCTAACACCAAAAGGGGTTCCAGCCCAGAATAGGTTAAAGCACCAGCAGATTGGAACATCCTGCCCGTTTCCCTTAGATCAATTACCTCTTTCAATACTTTCCAGAATGCATTGCTGGTTCATCTTACATCTAGCTGTTCTTGTTTCTGATTATATTTCCTTTTTTCTGGCATACTTATTTTCATTGATTGTCTATTTTCGGGATTTTTTGTTATGGTATTTTGTATATCTTACTTGCAATTGTATATAGTATAGGCGTTACAAGTAATCTGATGTCACGTTTGTGGTGGGTTTGAGACGGGGGGAAAAGCCTTTGTGTATGTCCTTATTGTTGTGTACTGTACTGTACTGTACTTGTTTGTTGTATGTTGTGCCTTAAGGACTCCCTTGAAAACTAGTTGCTGCAACTTAATATAGATCAAAAAAAATTAACAGGACGTCGTGAATGAAGTTTCAAGTTTCTAGTTTATGTAGAAAAAAAGCGTTACAGGAAAAAGGCAATATTATATGAATGAATCTTAGGTATCACTGGTCATAAGAGGTTTCTCTCGGCTGGTCTGCTAGTATAGCTCGTATCTCGTCGTCTCACATGGATCAACAAACTAAAGAAAAAGCCGGCACATTCACCGGACATCCGGCGCTAGTATAAAAGGCATTATGGGAAATGCAGTTCCAGCAAACACCCAGTAAATTAATACAAACATAAACAGCTATTCTAAACAAATTAAATTATTTTTTAACTCTTTTAACACTTTTTAAACTGTAAAAAATAATACTATGAAATAAACAGCTTGTAAACATCATGAAATTAAATGTCCCAATATGATTAACTATGTAACCCAAATAGTTACAACAAAACTCAAGGGACTATCCTTCAGGGAAATTTCGAAATAAAAAATAAAAATGATAAACTGTGTTTATCGACCTGAATATTTTAATATACAAAATGCCATATTTTTTATAGTGATTGGCAACAGATTGCACAGTACAGAAAGCATGTCCCTGATGGTCACTCTTTAAAACATTTAGGTTTTAGTTTTATTTATTTAGCATGTAGTACAAAAAATAGACAATAACATATCAAAGAAACAAAAATACAATGCAAGGAAGGGAAGAAGCCAGAAGGCTTATATGGAATCCTTTCCTGAAGGAAGAGGTCATTGGTTTAAAAGATTAAAAGTTCATAAAGAACAGTACATAAATCTACAAGTTGGCAAAGTTGTGCAGTAAAGAAATAAAAACACAGACTGCACAAAAAACAGAAATAAACAATACAACAACAAACACACAAAAGAAAATATAACGCATCAAGGTAAAACATGTAATCTACATAGAGGAAAAAATAAGATATTTCTTTAATGTTTTTTGAATATTGGCAAGGATAATGAGGATTTAAACATATGCTCAACATATGTTGAGCAGAAGGACATGGGCTAGACTTGAACCCACAACCTGTGGCTCACATAGACAGCTTCTTAAACCCAGAGAGCCACCATGCTCTTTGAGAACCTCTCCCTCTTTCCAGTGATCTTCTCCAAAACATGATCCACAGTGTACGCAGAGATGGGCAAAATTCATTGAAAATGTATTTTGATACAAAATACAAATACTGGGTCAAAAAATGTATCTAAATACAAAATACATCTTATTTCTTCCATCCCAGCGAAATACAAATTACAAAATACAAAAAAGTATTTCAAATACTGCCCATCTCTGAGTGTACGTTTAGTTCTGTGGAAGACTGTACAGTGTGTGGTTGGTTTTCCTAAAATGTTTTATCCCACAATCTTGTAACCTGAGGTAGGACTAGTTAGTTAGTTACTTCATTGACACAAATGTATAAAACTTTGGGTCCAAACAATAATAAAAAAAACCCCATGAATCAAAAACTTAAAAAAGGTACAATACATTAAAATATACAATACACAATACAGAAACCCTTTACAACAGGAGCTTTCTATTGCTCCACAAGTGACAGGCAGGCATGTAGCATAATATGCAAAGTCTCTCTGTTAGTGCCCACAAAGAGTGAGCTCAAATCAATACCCTCTACATCTGTAGCTGTTTGGAAACACACATGTTCTACACCTGAGGTAGGACTACATCTGTAGTTCTTTGGAGACGCACATGTTCTACATCTGAGGTAGGACTACATCTGTAGTTCTTTGGAGACGCACATGTTCTACACCTGAGGTAGGACTACATCTGTAGTTCTTTGGAGACGCACATGTTCTACACCTGAGGTAGGACTACATCTGTAGTTCTTTGGAGACGCACATGTTCTAAACCTGAGGTAGGACTACATCTGTAGTTCTTTGGAGACGCACATGTTCTAAACAAACGTGAAACAATACGGTCGCGGATACAAGCGGCCCAAAATGATTTCTCTCAGACGGGACGTGGCTGCAGGCCTCTCCCTTAAGAGATAGGGTGAGAAGTTCATCTCCCTTAAGAGATAGGGTGAGAAGTTCATCTCCCTTAGAGGTAGGGTGAGAAGTTCATCTCCCTTATGACCCGAGTAGATTCTCTGTTTCATCAACTGGAAAGGAGCAACAATGAGAATCAGCTTATCCAATGGAAACATTACAGTTTTATAGAATGTATAAACATGTATATGAACATAAAACATGTCATGTTTTGTGAATGTAAACTTACCAAGTAATGTCTTATGCCACCGACGGTATAGGGATGTTTTTTTAATCCACGGCAGAATCACCAGCCCAACAACAAAACCGACCAACTGACTAAACAAAGGAACACCAACACTAAACAAAGAAAAACGACCAAAAAATGGAGCATGAAAATAAAGAAAATAATAATTAGCCAAAGCAACAACAGAAACAACAGCAGCAGACAGCAAACCCAAGAACAATAAATATTTAAAACGTCGACCACAACGAAACTTAGCAAAAAGAATAACAGTAAAGGATGCATTAAACGCATTCAAAACAAGAACAAAAGCGAACAAAAAACCTCCAACACCACCACCGGGGATTGTTTCTTTTGGATGACCAGAGCTGGAATAACAAGAGAAAATACATGTTCATGTTCATCTTAAGAATTTGCACGATGGTCTAGGATTTTATTTGATGAAGGCTGGACTCCTCTGTAAATTACACTTACTCTGTGTGTGGTCGAGAAGTTGTAATTGTACCGTCTGACAACTTTGTATCTTCAGATGACGTTCCTGTAGGACCGGGGACCACCAGTGGTCCTTCAGAGGGTTCCAGGTGGTCCCCAGCTAAATGATGGAGAGTTGGTAACCAAATGGACCATCATTATCTTTAACTCATTCATTTTACGCTCTCAAGAGTAAAATTATTATTAAACTACATTACTACATTTACAAGAAGTCACAAGTAGACAATGTAAAATAATTGTTATTTTGAACAACGTTTCAATTCAGCATGGAATTATGAACCCGACAACAAAGTATTCTTTAGCAGCGGGTCTAAGACAGGCTAAATGTCATCAAATGGTGGTCCGTGGTAGCCTGGTGAAACCACTCCCCCTGCTGGACAACATTTGCATTTTGCCAGCTGGGAGAGTCTGGGATCTCTCAGGCAGAGATGATGTACTCCGGGGCTGTATGAGGCCGCTATAGAGGAGCGATATGAGGCTGTATGAGGCCGCTATAGAGGAGTGATATGAGGCTGTATGAGGCCGCTATAGAGGAGTGATATGAGGCTGTATGAGGCCGCTATAGAGGAGTGATATGAGGCTGTATGAGGCCGCTATAGAGGAGTGATATGAGGCTGTATGAGGCCGCTATAGAGGAGTGATATGAGGCTGTATGAGGCCGCTAGAGGAGAGATATGAGGCTGTATGAGGCCGCTATAGAGGAGTGATATGAGGCTGTATGAGGCCGCTATAGAGGAGTGATATGAGGCTGTATGAGGCCGCTATAGAGGAGTGATATGAGGCTGTATGATGCCACTAGAGGAGTGATATGAGGCTGTATGAGGCCGCTATAGAGGAGTGATATGAGGCTGTATGAGGCCGCTATAGAGGAGTGATATGAGGCTGTATGAGGCCGCTATAGAGGAGTGATATGAGGCTGTATGAGGCCGCTAGAGGAGTGATATGAGGCTGTATGAGGCCGCTAGAGGAGCGATATGAGGCTGTATGAGGCCGCTATAGAGGAGTGATATGAGGCTGTATGAGGCCGCTATAGAGGAGTGATATGAGGCTGTATGAGGCCGCTATAGAGGAGTGATATGAGGCTGTATGAGGCCGCTAGAGGAGCGATATGAGGCTGTATGAGGCCGCTAGAGGAGTGATATGAGGCTGTATGAGGCCGCTATAGAGGAGTGATATGAGGCTGTATGAGGCCGCTATAGAGGAGTGATATGAGGCTGTATGAGGCCGCTATAGAGGAGCGATATGAGGCTGTATGAGGCCGCTATAGAGGAGTGATATGAGGCTGTATGAGGCCGCTATAGAGGAGTGATATGAGGCTGTATGAGGCCGCTAGAGGAGTGATATGAGGCTGTATGACGCCTTTAGAGGCGGGGTCAATGTGAGACTTATGACATATTGAAGCGCTGCCACAGCTCAAATGTAAACTCAACTGGCCCCTGTAAAATCTGAATCCCCCCTCTGGCCCTTTTCCTCCCCCTCACTGTATGTTTATTTTCTAACCTCTCTGAACCACATGTTGACCAGGACCGTGTCCAATCCTTTTAAACCAAGTATACTAACCCTTTTCATGTCCAGGTGGTCCACACACTGCATTAGACGTGGCTGTACAGGGACTCTGGATTCTCCGACCTGTGGATTACATGGAGTTGAGTTTAAAACCCATTCTGACCCGAGATCAGATTCTGAAAATGTCTATTACATCCTGACAGTTTCATTATTAACCCATTCTAACCCGAGATCAGATTCTAAAAGTGTCTTTGATTTTTCAAAAATAGCAGACCTACAAGCTCGTAGCGCGCCACTCGGTGGCGCGCTATGAGCTTGTAGATCTGCTATTTTTAAATAGCTAAAGCATAACGTAATGCTAACACCAAAACGGGTTCCCGCCTAAAATGGGTTAAAGGACAATTATTTACCAGCTAGCTGTAGTAATAACAGTTTTAATAGAAGTCGGTCTGCCCATTTTGTACTAATAAGTAATTATAATATTCACAGCTAACAGGTGTTACATTTAATACAGTTTGTCATTAATTATATAAAGTACCAGAGCAGGTGTCACATCTAAGACAGTGAATGGGCGCCCGTTCGGGCGTGTCCATGTAGGTTAATCCTTCCTGGCAGGGTATGCAGGATGTTTTATTATCGTTCTTTTTGCAATGTGAAGAAATATGGAATCCTGTTGGGACACAGAATCACATTGACATTCATGCCGTTAAAATCCAAAGCATATATAAGTAGGAGCTAAAAATACAATCAATGAACGTTAGTATTGCACCGATGTATCTGCCACTTAATCGGTATCGGACGATATTAGCCGTTATTGGACAGTGTTGGTATCGGCAACTAAAACTGACGTTAACCGATGGCAGTAGGCGATGATTATCTGTTGTTGATATTAGCATACATTTAGCATTACATTGGCTGTTGATGTGTTGGTTATCTGTAGTCTACCAAGCAGTAGAGTCTATCAGTATCAGCTAAATTGTTATTTGAAACATTGGCATCGGTATTGGCCAAGAATTTCCATATCGGTGCATCCCTACTAAACATGGTGGTTTACCAATGCAGTGCTTAAAAATAATATACTAATTCATGCAAAACATGCAAATTAAATTCCGTACCAGGGCGACACAGGCAGCATAGCCAGAATTTGTATGGGTGGATGTACTCTCCACTGGGACAAGTGAGAGCATGCCCAACATGACACAGAAACACCTGTTGAAACAATGACATCATCATTAGTTATCCAACATCAGAAACACCTGTTGAAACAATGACATCATCATTAGTTATTCAACATCAGAAACACCTGTTGAAACAATGACAACATCATTAGTTATTCAACATCAGAAACACCTGTTGAAACAATGACATCATCATTAGTTATCCAACATCAGAAACACCTGTTGAAACAATGACATCATCATTAGTTATTCAACATCAGAAACACCTGTTGAAACAATGACATCATCATTAGTTATTCAACATGGCGTCTTTAAACCATTTAGACCGGATGACGATTCTACAAATGTCTTCTAATTCCTGACGCTTTTCTGAAAAACCCCATGGGCTCAATTCATCAAAACGAAATAAGCCACCGTTACACTGTGGCGGAAACAGATTAGAGATGCAACCGATCCGATATTATATCGGTATCGGCCTCCGATACAGCTTAATTAATGTATCGGAGATCGGAGATGAGCCACCGATACACGCTCCGATACAGGAGGGGGACACGTGTTTAATGTTTACAGTCCGTCCTGCACAGACAGTGCAGTGAGCGAATCCAACCTCCAGTATGTACAGACTGAAAACAGACTATAGAAAAAAGCCCCACTAAGGTGCAATATGCAAGAGAATGGAATCACTTACAGACTTAACGGTAATAAAAGTATAAAGTTTACCCGTCGTCGCACGGATCAGTCAAGTCACTGCATGCGCAGTTCAGTTGTGTGGTGGAGCCTATCATCTAGCTGCGTTCTGACATTGTTGATGAGATTGCTCTTGTAATCCATTCTTCTGCTATATATTAACTGCACACACGTGCTGTTTAGCGCTATGTGATTCAATCTTTGTAACTTTATTATTGCCATTGAAAAACATGCTGCTGTGACGACGATAATGATGATGAATAAGCGCGTCGTCGTCGCGGTTAAATCCGTCTTTATATAATTGGCTCAGTTATCAAACCATGACATTGTTGTCAGATGCTCAAATATTAATTCAGATTGTAAGTGTAGTGCAATTCTTAAGACAAAGACAGAGTTTGCAAACTAAAGTATCATAAACACAACACCAGCGCCATAACAAACGTCCTGAGGTATTTTCTTTCTCCCCGAGTTCTGTCGGTAAGGCTCAAGGCTTTTGTCACATGATAGCGCAGCTGGTTCCAGGCATCACATTAGGGGTAAAAAGGTACCACGTGTATATAGCAATAATAATAATTAGTATGAATTACTATTATATTATTAATGAACCATAGTATTAATTAACAGGTTACATGCAGGCATCAATTTAGGGGTAAAAATATACCTTTGCACATAATAATAATAATAATAATAATAATAATAAACCAATTAACAGGTTGCCATTCCCTTAAGGGTTACAGGTTAACCACTTCATAATCTTATTTTTACAGGTTAAACACTTAATCATAAACATCCCCTCTTTGAATTGTTTTGTATTTATTTGTTTTGCTATGTAGCCTACAGCAAATATCGGATCGGCAAATATCGGATATCGGGAAATTTCAAAATTAATATATCGGATCGGATCGGAATTGAAAGATCAGTATCGTTGCATCTCTAAAACAGATATCGTATTTATCTGTCCGATCAAGCTACGCATTTTCGCCGTGCAATTCAAAGAGTGGTGTGTACCACAGGTGCGCAAGCGTATCGCAGGTGTATGTCATACTGAATGCAGAGGGTGCAAAGTGATCGGAAAAGCACCCGAAAACCTAATTTGCATTGATCCACGCCCCATATCATACCATAAAAGGCTTCAAGCATGAATCAGCAGACAGGAGTTTGTCTGAGATCCGTCTGTCAAAAAAAGAAAAAAAAGGCTTTGCAGCCGCAGTAGGCTATAGCGGCTTCACAAATTACAATAAAAATGATTGCTGGAAAGAAATCAC
This sequence comes from Protomyctophum parallelum, assembly GCF_964188405.1. NCBI lineage: Eukaryota > Metazoa > Chordata > Actinopteri > Myctophiformes > Myctophidae > Protomyctophum > Protomyctophum parallelum. The sequence continues at coordinate 47,142,367 of NC_139701.1, read as the reverse complement.
AGCCGCGGTCACTGCTATGAATATAGCCCGCATGCACTCTATAAATGCACTATAAATGTAATCATTCTACACATAGGAGCAGGACAGTTAGGGCTTTTATGTTATGTCGTTTTTGCACCATTGTATATTACCACTGTAGGCTACTATATATGTACAAACTGACATCAATCCATCAAAGGACACCAAAGGAAATTAAAAGATTTCCAAGCTTACAACGGTGCGTGCTCCGCTGAAGCAATATAATTATAATTTATTGAATTAAGTTCGGGACCAAGGCAGGTGCTCACTCACACCTTTGCAGAGGTAAAACATATCCGATATTTAAAATATCGGATATATGTCAATGCAAAAGTCGTCTTTTGAGAGAGAGCTAGAGAGAGAGAGAGAGAGAGAGAGAGAGAGAGAGAGAGAGAGAGAGAGAGAGAGAGAGAGAGAGAGAGGGAGGGGGGCATGGGCCCTCGACACTGTCGGTTTGCGCGATAAAGAACAGTAGCCTATACATTCATAAGTGAATAATCCTAATAATGATCCTCTTGTCTGAAGAAATTATAATCCAGTGAGTTTATCCAGTGAGTTAAACTATTCTGTGTGTGGCATCCATGTGATCAATATCAATATACATCATCTTCATCATCATATCATATCATCATCATACTATAATTCAGCCAATGTCTGTGTGTGTCTGTGTGTGTGTGTGTGTGTGTCTGTCTGTGTGTCAGAAACACTGTCATAGCTCCACACTGCCTGCACCAATCACTCCCACTTTTCACACAGGCCTTGACCATAATAATATGGAGGTCTTAACGAAGCCCTTTTTTCGATTTGACACATTAATGATTAATAATGAATTTATTAGTGAATTAAAAATGCGAAAACGCACCCAGGGCGCTGTACCCCCAGCGGCCACAGGGCGGCAAAACTTCTCTCCCCGGAAATCACGTGTCACCAGTGTCACAAGTGAATTGCATTTTGGGACGGTCACTGATTAATACTGGGACACACTTTTCCGCGCTACATCTGTTTCGACACCACACTGTCCGCTCCCTCCTCACCACCTCCTTCGCCGTGCCGTACACATGCGCTACATGCACGCAGCTATACTTTCGCATCGCACACGTGTGTGTGTGTACTTTCGCCACGCGCGTGTGTGTGTCTCGCTACTTTCGCAACGCACGTGTGTGTCTCGCTACTTTCGCAACGCACGTGTGTGTGTGTGTGTGTGTGTACTTTCGCCACGCGTGTGTGTGTGTTTCGCTACTTTCGCAACGCACGTGTGTGTAAGCATGTGTGTGTGTGTGTGCGTGGGGAATGAGATACATCATAGTTTACGGTAATGCATGGGGGGAGTTCCCCCATGTCCCCAGCTACATTATAATTTAGAACCCAATAGAACCACACCAAATTAACTCATTTACACTCTCACAGTTCAATTAACATTGCTTTTACAATAGTAATGGGGGTCTCATGTAACTCAGACATACAAATGCCATTCAATGGGGGGCTCCACGGGTCGGGCATCTTCACCTTTCAAATGTCATTTGAATCTGTGTGTATACAAATATATTATACAAGTTAAAATGAAGAGCAATTAAATATATTTATGGGGGAAATTGTCCATACAACGGGTAAGGACTAGTTATTATAAATTCTGTCTGTCTGTCCGTCATGTTTGTGAACAAGCGCGAGTGGAGGTGAGCTGGCTTAAAACTATGATATGACTGGCCGACTTTCAAACACGCTGATGCCATTCATTAGGCTAATGTGGTCTTCTATTTTTTATATAGGGCTAATTAGCCCTATTCATTTTCCAATGTGAATCGGATCGGCAGCACGCTGCTGTCTGCCTGTAACCTCACAACCGTTGCACTGAGTAGAAGGCTGCAGAGTGAGCAGCCCCAATTGCACATGATAATTAGAAATATCCTAATAAATAAATAAAAAGGTGTCATGCTTGCGGGGCAGTTTCTGTATGGGACTCTAGGCTAACTTGCCTCTAGAATGCATGCATTTAGGCAAGTGATACTTGGCTTTTATATAGGCTATCATTTTTTATGTGCTGACCAATATTGGGGACACATGCCTACATATTTTATCTGAGATTTGGGGACTATTTATTGATTCAGCATGAAGATTAAAGCCTTCTGAATAAGTGTATGCTTGCGTTGATTTCTCCGCCACCTAAAGACGTCCCGTAGGATTTGACGGAGTTTCCGACCAACCTACGTGAGCGTCAAGTTCACGGCCATTTCCATGAATTCCAAATGAATGTGGGAAATCCACGTAAATGCCTTTCCGCCCACGTCACGTAATGTTATGAGCGTAAACGCCGTTGTGAATTAGGACCCATGTCTCTATGTCAGTCGTTCTCAAACATTTTCACGTCAAGGACTCCCAAAAATACATGCAATTGGCCGCCGACCCCATCTGAAAATATGTAGTTCCAGGGACCCCTCCCTCCAGAAGCAAAGATTTGAGTTAACCACGTTCACTCTGAATGTATATTCAAAGATTTGCACCACATTTTCACAGTTAAAAAAAAAAAAAAACAGATCTACAAGCTCGTAGTGCGGCACTCGGTGCCGCGCTATGATCTTGTAGATCTGCTATTGTTCGATAGCTAAAGCATAACATAATGCTAAAAACACCAAAGGGGTTTCGTGTGCTGAATGGGTTAAGATGTTGCTTTGTGCCTTTTCAAAATGCCATCAATGGGTTTCATTAAACATCTGCATTTGGTAGGTACATTCCAGGTGTGTGTCATTTATAGGTACATTTGGTAGGTTAATTCCAGGTGTGTGTGTGTGATGTACAGGTGTATGTGTGAGTGAGAGGCTAGTTGTAGGCCTACCAATAAGACAAATGTCACACAAAGTTGTCTCTCCATCTCAGATCAGATGGTTTTCATCAACAACGAGAACGTCAAGGCCTGTCCAACACGAAGGAGGATGTCTGGAAGAAAAACAGAAAAGGAAAGGTATTTTGTTAAGTGTAACATTATATGCGCTCCTACTCGTTGTGTCCTACAGAGGGCAATGTTACCTGCAGTGCGTCCTGAACGTGACGTCACTGACTATACCTCTGTGACCTACATTTCTACCTGTTCCGGTATGATGATGTATATCCTGTTATTCTGATACTACAGAGCAGAGCGGCAACACAGCCGTATCATTGCTGCTTGATAAATAAATATGCCTACAAGGCTGAAGATATTCTACCGAGTAAGAGTTCTATTAAATCTCCACCGCAACGCAACTATGCTGAACAGGTTATGGGCCCAGTAATGCGATGCAAGTCTAGAGAGCAACAACAAGGTAACAGAAGTAAGAAGAACTGTTAGCCAAGTGAAGCTACTAGACGAGCCTGGATGAAGACGGCCCAGAGAGACTCCCGCGAAAGGTTTCTACAAGCCGCAACTCAAACAACGTTTGGAGATAGTGAACTCTGAAGAGAAGGAAAGTGAAAATGGCCGGATCAGGAACGCTACAACAGCAGATTGTATTTGATGGAACAGAAGAGAAGTATGATTTGTGGGAGACGCGATTCCTAAGCCGTTTACACATTCTGAAGCTGAAAGACACTATTTTGAGAGAGCCCGCAGTTGGTGAGGCTGCAATAATAGCTACAGATCCAGCGAAGAATGCAGACTGTTATGCTCAACTAGTGAATGCATTAGATGATAAGAGCCTTTCATTGATAAGACATGATGCCGCCGATGATGGCAGGAAAGCCTTGAAACTATTAAGGGAACATTATTCTGGAAAAAGCAAGCCCAGGATTCTAAACCTGTACACGTCATTGACCACCATACAAATGGAAGGAAATGAAACTGTTACTGATTACATGATAAGGGCTGAAAATATAATATCAGCTCTTCGTGATGCAGGAGAGAACATGAGCGACGGGCTGCTTGTAGCCACCATTTTGAATGGACTGCCAGACTCATTCAGACCACTGGCTGTCCACGTTACACAAAATGAGGACAACGTGACATTCAAGGACTTCAAGAGAAGACTGAGGGTCTATGAAGAGTCTGAGAAGATGAGGACAACGGGATCGGTGGACAGCGTGATGAAGACGAACACGAAGCAAAGCAAACAAGGGATCAAGACACACAGGAAGGAAGGTGAAGCCACTCTGACGTGTTACAAGTGTGGAGGAAAAGGACACATCCGAACCAGGTGTACCCAAAAGGTGTGGTGCAGTCACTGCAAGAGCAACACACACGCAGAGTCTCTATGCAGGAAGAAGGGACAGGACGGAGCCAGAAAGGTTGCAGAAGAAGAGGAGGACATCGACGACGGGGATCAGTGTTTCATGGCCAAACATGAAGAAGGCGAGAGGCCATCAGCCAACGTAAAGAAGAAAGGGATAATGGTGGACGCCGGAGCGACATCTCATATTGTGAACGATATCGCCAAGTTCAAGAGCTTCGACAACACATTCCAGCCCGACACATATTCTATCGAGCTGGCGGATGGGACCAAGTGCAGCGGGATGGCGCTGATTTACCTGCTAGACAGCGAGGGACGACAACAAAGAGCGCAGCTACAGGAGGCACTGTATATGCCAACCTATCCACACGACATCTTCTCAGTGGCAAGAGCAACGAACGGAGGAGCGACGGTGACATTCAAGAAGGGAGACAGCCACATGATCGCCAAGAAGGGGGACAGGTTTGACTTCTATGAGAATGGTAATCTGTTTTACTTGCCAACTATTCAGAAAAATGTTGATAAATGCAATATGTGCCACGACATGCAAACCTGGCATGAAATATTGGGTCATTGCAATTATGAGGATGTACAAAAGTTAATGGGTGTGGTAAAAGGTATGGAGATCAGAGGCAGTGCAGGCAGGCCAGCGCAAAAATAGGATTAAGCATGAGACATCTGCATCCTATTCACCTCACCAAAACGGCACAGCAGAGAGAGGTTGGAGAACCCTCTATGAGATGGGAAGGTGTATGCTTTTTGACAGTAAACTACCAGACAAAATGTGGAATTATGCTGTACAGACAGCCGCCTATGTGCGAAACAGGTGTCACAGTAGACGCACAAAGAGAACCCCTTATGAGATGCTCACAGGCAAGAAGCCAGACATGTCCAAACTTCAGAAATTTGGATCTGTGTGTTTTGCATACACACAAGAGAAAGGGAAGCTTGATCCCAGATGTGAGCAGGGTCGTTTCATTGGGTACGACAAGAACAGCCCAGCTTATCTTGTGTATTATGCAGATGCAGAAAAGGTTAAAAAACACAGGTTAGTGAAATTCTCTAAAAAATGGACCACACATTGAATGTCAGGACAGAGAGGTACACCCCAGGGTCCTTGACAATGAGGAAAATTATGATGAAAAAATGGGAAATGCATCAGGTCAAAGTGTTCAAGATGATGTTTCTGTGGTTGAAGGTGAACAGCCTAGTGCTGAAGGTCAGGGTAGAAAGAACCCACCTAGAGCTAGGAGAAGGCCTGTGCACTTACAGGATTATGACACTGAAGACACAGCAGACAGACTGGTAACTTGTGTAGACGCATGTTATAGGGCAGTTTGCAACATACCACAAAATTACCAGGGTGCTATACAGTCAACCAATTCACGGCAGTGGATAAATGCAATGAATGACGAAATGCAGTCACTAAAAGAGAATGATACATTCAAAGTCACCCAGTTGCCACCAGGAAAAAAGGCAGTGGGGGGTAGGTGGGTGTATACACTCAAGAGTGAAACAGATGGGTCAGACAGGTATAAAGCAAGATTTGTTGCAAAAGGTTACAGCCAGAAATACGGTATGGATTATGAGGAAACCTACTGCTTACATGACAACTGTCAGAGTAGTTATGCAAAAGGCAGTGCAGGAAGATTTAATTTTACATCAAATGGATGTGAAAACCGCATACCTGCACGCACCTATTGATTGTGAGATTTATCTCGAATAACCTGAAGGTTATGAGAAAAAGTCAAAAACAGGAGAGAAGCTAGTATGCAAATTACAGAAGTCTTTATATGGTCTCAAGCAGTCAGGCCGAAACTGGAATTCTCTGTTACATGCGCATATCTCACTGAACGTGACGTCACTGACTATACCTGTCACCTACATTTCTACCTGTTCCGGTATGATGATGTATATCCTGTTATTCTGATACTACAGAGCAGAGCGGCAACACAGCCGTATCATTGCTGCTTGATAAATAAATATGCCTACAAGGCTAAAGATATTCTACCGAGTAAGAGTTCTATTAAATCTCCACCGCAACGCAACTATGCTGAACATATTTCATGACAAACATTACATTGCATGGTTATTATAGTGGCTATTCACCAGTGTGTGTGTGTGTGTGTGTGTGTGTGTGTGTGTGTGTGTGTGTGTGTGTGTGTGTGTGTGTGTCCACACCCACAACACCAGAGGGAGTTTAACAAACCATGTGCAGATTCGGCACAAACAAGGGACTAAATTAATTCCGCTCCTATGCCACCAAAATGTGGAACGCCCTACCAACAGCCATTTAAAGTCATGCAAATCCCTTGACTCCTTCAAAATGGCTCTCAAAGTTGCAATTCGAAACTGTCCCTCGTAAATACCCCCGGGAGATTTGGACATGTCAAGACATGGAGACATTAAAACCACCACAGACACTGTGTCTTGACGGGAACGCCATGTCTCGCCAGTATGGTCAATTATCTCCCGAATGTCCTGTGTCCAAAATCAAAAGGTCCAGCATGTATTGCCTTTAGCATATTCTTTCACAGCTGTGGTGGTATTATGATCTTGTGCAGTATTATGATAACATTCAGATACACCCGATGTTGAGATGTGAGGGTTGCCACCCGTCCCTTAAAATACAGAATCGTCCCTTATTTGAGAATTAAATGATGCGTCCCTTATTGAACCAATAAGGAACGCAGTTTGTTCCTTATTTTCCTAAATAGACCCTGCACGTCAACACTGAATTTAACAATAATGAACAAAACAAAACACAGGAAATATTAAAGTCAGCACAATTGTTCTAGCGGGAGGCACACACTACCTAAAGTAGCCTAAACCAGTGGTTCCCAAAGTGAGGTCCGGGGACCCCCAGGGGTCCTTGAGGGAGTTCCAGGGGGCCCCCAGCTAAATTATAGTTTGGAACCAAATGGACCCTTATGGGTCTGTAACTCTGAGAGTGTACAAATGGAACCAAATGGACCATCAGAGTTAAATTAACATTGATTTTACAATATGAATTGGGGGTCCCAGAGATAGAAATGCCATTAAATGGGGGTCTGTATACTAATGCATGTCAAACTGGTACTAAATGGGTTGAGAATCAATGTGTAAAAATCTTCTCTTATGGGGGTCGCTGGCATATATTTTATAATGGGCTGCTGATGTTATGCTCATTTGGAAAACAAAATTCTACTTCAAAAGTTGTGGATAGCATACCATTAACAATACGTTGAAGGGAAACTTCAACTTATTGCTTCGACTTATTGCTTCAACGTATTGCTTCAACTTATTGCTTCAACGTATTGCTTCAACGTATTGCTTCAACGTATTGCTTCAACTTATTGCTTCAACGTATTGCTTCAGCGTATTGCTTCAACGTATTGCTTCAACTTATTGCTTCAACGTATTGCTTCAACGTATTGCTTCAACGTATTGCTTCAACGTATTGCTTCAACTTATTGCCGGCCTTGCCGCACACTCCTGCACCGCAAGGCCACGGCAGGCGTAATGAGTGTCCCTTATTTCAAGATCTCAAAGGTGGCAACCCTATCATGTGATCAGTCAGCCATCTTTATTATAGAACTACCTGCCTCCCCGCAGGGGCCAGTCTTATCTCTTATCTCAACACTCCCTCCTCTCCTCTCTACCAAACTGTCCCACTGTCGTGGGGGGTTTAGAATGTCCCGAAAATAAACAAAACCAGTAAACCACGTATAGCTACTCTACTCACAGAAACAAAACCTGCTAGACCACTGATTCTCCAGGCTGGGAAGCGTCTCTCTCATGTGTCAGGTCCCCTAGCCCTGATCCAGGGCTTACAGCGAGTCTCTCTCTGACGCCCTCAGGGCTTAAAGCCAAAAAACATCCCAAGACTGAAAATGATTTTTTGCAAATCTGCACTGATCTCATTAAATGACCCCTATAAATCCTCATGACTGAAATCAGTCCCCAGGACTGAGAACTTTAAGCCCCGCGCCCTGTGTTTTCAAATCCCACCAAATAAACAAAACGACGTAACCACTCATCGAAAAACAAAGCCAGCTAGACCTTAAAGGACAACTTTAGTTTTTTTCAACCAAGGTTCATGTTTTAGGTTGTTATTAGAGAAACTAAAAGGTGAGTGTTAATTTTCTTTCATTTGCTGCTTTCTTTCGTTTTGGGGATTTTAGCAGTTTTTGACAGGGGGGCGGGGGCATTCGAGCAAGGGGCTAAATATGTATATTTTCCCCAAATTTTATGGTGATTTATTTATTTATTATTTACTATAGTGCTAATAAACCCCAGGAAATTACATCTGGCCACAGCAGATCACAGGATCTACTGAATGTGAAGGTAGCCTACTGGGGGAGGCTTATACTGTGTGTATAGGCTCAATATGTCAGTTTGACACATTCAGTAGATCCTGTGATCTTTTGTGGCCAGATGTAATTTCCTGGGGTTTATTAGGACTATAGTAAATAATAAAATAATAAATTGCCATAATATTTTGTAAAAATATACATATTTAGCCCCATGCTCGAATGCCCCCGCCCCCCTGTCAAAAACTGCTAAAATCCCTAAAACGAAAGAAAGCAGCAAATGAAAGAAAATGAACACTCACCTTTTAGTTTCTCTAATAACAACCTAAAACATGAACCTTGGTTGAAAAAAACTAAAGTTGTCCTTTAAGGTAAAAGTCTATTCTCGTAGCTAGGAAGCGTCTCAGGTCCCCAGTTTCTCTCTAAAATGCACTTTGTGCCATTGTAATAACGCAATGTACCCTGAATTTACTTATTTATTTTACTATGGCATTTCCGGGGGTTTGTGTATTCATGTTGCAAGGAATTGTACATGTGAGTAAAAAAAAATACAATGCATGTTGTGCCATATTGCGCAGAGCCACTTTGGACGCATATTTTTTTTTCATGACAAGAATAGTGCATTTTAGAGAGAAACTGCGGAGCTGAGCCGCTTCCCAGCCTGGAGAATAGACTTTCACCAACACTAAACAGGCTGTGTTTTCATTGATTAGCAGGTTGGTTTATTTTCGGTATAAAAGTTGCACCTCTCGCACAGCAGTGGAATTCAGGGCGTCAGTGGGAATGACTCGCTATGAACGGGTTATATTGGTCCTCAACGTTAGTTCAGTAACAGTTATATTGACCTGTAGTTTGAAATGTAGCCTTTCTACAAACTGTGAAATAAAAACATAAACATGTGTTTACTAACCTGCAGTGTTAGGATCCTTTATGAGACATTTTCACCACGAGCCGTGACGACGACACGTCTCTGTTCAACAACTTCACCGTGGAAAAAAAACACAACTACATCCAAGAGGCAAAAGTTCTGTTTGTTGGAGTAGCCGAGGAGCGCTTTACTTCCCGTATCTGCGTGAAGTGGGCGGACACCATAGGGCGGACACATTATTATTTAGTAGACGGGAAGACGGTCGCCCCTTTTCCAACTCGACCCCAAAGAACGGTCGCCCTAAAACCTCTGGCGCAGTCGCCCATTAAAACCGTTGTATTTTCGAGACAACAGAGAGAGAGAGAGAGAGAGAGAGATTTCTCACTGTAGCCTATAAGGAGTGGTGGAGACAGAGCTCCACTTCTTGACTGCATGTGAAAAATATGAACATATTAGATACTACCCTAAATTCACAGATAACAAAAACAAGGATACAGTTTGACTCTATCCAGGCAATCCCCCTACTTATTAGGTGAAAAGGCTAAATGTTCCAGGTTGGCAGCAAAATCAGCCTGCCACAAAATGAGGGACAATGGGTGAACAGAACACCATAGCCTAAGTCTACTACAATTAATAGATCAATGTAATTTTGTTAATGTTTTTCCTTGTCTTGTTTATATTATTTGTTCTGATTATGTCTAATTTATTGTTTTGCTTAGGCAATATAAGAATGCTTGTCATGCCAGGCAATAAAGTATATTTGAATTGAATTGGAGAGAGAATCTATTCATTTCCAATGGGAGAGTGAACGTGAACACAGTTTATGATCCTAGCCCCTTTCGGAAACCCTCGGTTACCTTTTCTGAATATTGGACAGCCGTACCCTAGAGCAGTGTCTCTCAACCTTTTTTGTCCCGGGGCACACTTTTCATAGCCTAAAAATCTCGGGGCACACCTAGATATATGGTGTGTGTATATACTGTATATATACCGGTGTATGTATATATATATATATATATATATATATATATATATATATATATATATATATATATATATGAACCCAGTATACTTTTAAAAACACACATGACAGCACTCGTCAAATAACTTTAAAGAGAAAGAAAAGGACAGAGACAGTGTCAGTGCCTCAGTTTCACCAATTTATTTTTGAAAACTCATACAAAATGTAGCACACACATGTTTAATTTGTCAATGCAAAGTAATACTTCTAAATAAAAAAGGAGTTGTAAAAACAAGAACAAAAATCTTTTGCCACAATACAATGGTCTTAAACTTGAGCACTTTTGTACAAAGAAAATCGTAAAAAGTAATTGATAAAAAGAAAAGTGTATGACAGCACTCTCGATGTCTGCAGACATTTCTTCAATGCGTCGCCCAATTGTGCTATCTGAGAGCGGCACATTTGCTAATTCCTTTGCAGCATCTGGTGGCACCAAGCCCACACCTCCCGCGAGTTTGAATGATCTGGCTATTACTGTTTCTGCCAATGTGTGTGGCATTTTTAACTGTGCCAACATCTCTGCGATTTGGTAGCTTAATTCCAGGCCTTTTTCAGAAGTCTTAGTAGTACTGCGTATCAAGAGACTTGACTGCTTCGTTGTGTCTTTCTCCTTTTTTTCTTTCAAGCTCACGAAAAAGTGTTTGTCCTTCGTAGCGAGTTCATCATGATTGGTATCAAGGTGGCGCTTCAGTTTACTCGGAACCATGCCGCTGTTTGCAAGCTTGAATCCACAAACTATACACAGCGGAATCGGGTACGTTTTATCCCCAGTAAATGTGAAGCCAAACTTCATGTAATCATCGCGGTACAGTCTGGCAGGGGCTTTCTTTGTAGGCGTTGTGTTAGTAGCCTAGTAGTCTATTGTTCCGTCGTCATGTTGTTTTCGGACGTCTATTTAGACGTGTGACAACAACAACGACGCAACAATAGGACGCCTAGCTATCGCTTTCGGGGGAGGGCTAGTGTTAGGCCTACTTTCGGTCAAAATCTCGAGGCACACCTGGAGATTTCAAAGGCACAGTAAAGTGCCGTGGTACATAGGTTGAGAAACACTGCCCTAGAGAGTTATTCCACTCTCCATAGGACGCAGCTTTACCGTCTGTCCACCAATCAGTGAAGTGTCCTTCATGAACATGAGGACTAATGACTGCAATAATATAATATCAGTGAAGTAGTCTATAGTAGCCAGCCCATAGAGCCCCATTGTGAACCCGGACATGTTGAGTACACCAACGTTTTATGTTATAAATGTTTAGTATGGGTCCCCAGCATGTAGAAACTGATGTTATAAATGTTTAGTATGGGTCCCCAGCATGTAGAAACTGATGTTATAAATGTTTAGTATGGGTCCCCAGCATGTAGAAACTGATGTTATAAATGTTTAGTATGGGTCCCCCAGCATGTAGAAACTGTCAAACTGATGTTATAAATGTTTAGTATGGGTCCCCCAGCATGTAGAAACTGATGTTATAAATGTTTAGTATGGGTCCCCAGCATGTAGAAACTGATGTTATAAATGTTTAGTATGGGTCCCCCAGCATGTAGAAACTGATGTTATAAATGTTTAGTATGGGTCCCCAGCATGTAGAAACTGATGTTATAAATGTTTAGTATGGGTCCCCCAGCATGTAGCAGCAAACTGCCGGATGCTAACTTGCATAATTATGTTGAGCAATTTTCATAATTGGCATAGGCTAATCTGTGACCATACTATTAACAACCCATAGAAGGCAAAATATTCAAAATGTCATCATGCTTGCCTTTATGTAGCATGTGCCATCGCAAACTACGGGTTTTCAGGATTATGAATCCATTCCAAGCATTAGTTTTGGGCTAAGAACCATGCCCACTTGCCCAATTACAGTGCTGACATCATCACCTCTGTGATGACGGCCATGTCCGGGTTCACATTCTGGCTACTAGACTAAAGTGTCCTTGATCTAAAATTTCTAAATGTTTTGATGAATTGAACATGGTGGACCCTCTCTTGTAAACAAGTGTAATGCTTAATTGGGTCGTACACTCACAGTTAACAGTCTTCGTATTGAGTTTGTGCTTGAAATGCAAACTGTTAATACATATTTCAATCAATCAATCCCTAAGTGATAAGGGGCCCTTCCCTTCCCTTTTTTTTCCTCGTTTCTTTTTACTATTTTTAAAAACATTTTTGAATAGTTAAAATAGCCAATCTACAAGCTCACAACGTATCGATGTAGATCTATTTTAACTATTCAACTATTACATTTTTCAAAATAGTAAAAGGCAAAGTATAGTTTAGGCCTTTAGGGATAACGGGTTTAGCATGGACGAAAAGAGAGCTCATAGTGTTTTAGTCAGAATAGAGCTTCAGATGGACTTTATGATATTTGGGTAAAAACTGACAACATAGCCTATTTGTTATGCAAACCAGAGCAGATGTTTTGAAGAGAATGATTAGACGCTACTAAACCAGAGCGGATGTTTCTAGATCATTTATTGTATAGAAAAATAAGACGGTACAAAACAAGATGGAACTGCTGTCAATCACAGAATTAAGGTTCTCTCTCAAGATGGCCAGTGTTGCCAGATTTCAATTATGGTACCGGACGGAGGGCTTAAGACTATTGTTTTTGAAAGAAAACTATCGTACACAGCCAAATATCATGCATGTAAAAATATGTAATGTCACATTTTGTTCCCTGTATTTATTGTAAGAAACAATCTTGTTTGAGAGTCCTATACGAGACTAAAACACATGATGCTGCATGGAAGCAGACGACCTCCTGGGAACTAACCTTATACACAAATAAAAGCCTGGAACTGATCAAGGGTCAGATTGGAACTGGACTGGAAAGACGCAGTCAGTGTTTTCAATGCCTCCGAAGTACAGATCTAGGGTCAGATTGACTTATTTTGAAAGGCCGAACCAGGATCCCAAATCAGCAGCTGCAGGGAATTTAGAAAATGTACACACACCTTTTTTTGAGATATGGCGACATTGTCCTACATTTGAGGCCGATTTTGGAATTATTGAGGATAATTATTGTGCATCTGGCGACACTGAAGACGACTGATCGATCGTTCGATCGATTGATCATGTCGTGCATCGATTATCGATCAGATAATCAACGCTACAAACGTCCACAAAGATAGAAATCCAAAGCTGAGCCGACTTCAACTGCAGCCACAACAAGTGTCGGGTCATTCCTGCCATTTGTGTCCCGCCCAGGTCAGAAAGAATGTAAAATAAATACATCTATTTTTTATGATTTATTTATAAAACAATATATATGTTTTACTATAGGCTGAAATGGCACCGGATAGTAGGAATGGCCCTGTCCTTTAACCCAGTGGTTCTCAAAGTGGGGTCCGGGGACCCCCAGGGGTCCTTGCAGCTCAAATATTTTGGTTAACTCTGAGAGTGTGCCAAATGGACCCAAATGGACCCGTACACACTGTGCCAAATGGAACCAAATGGACCCGTACACTCTCAGAGTTACGGAGGCTCTGTGGCCTATAAGCTCTTTGCTTCTACGGGCCGACGGCGTGGAACAAACTCCCACTGTACCTTCGACAGGCAGCCTCTGTAGTTTAACAAACTCCCACTGTACCTTCGACAGGCAGCCTCTGTAGTTTAACAAACTCCCACTGTATACCTTCAACAGGCAGCCTCTGTAGTTTAACAAACTCCCACTGTACCTTCGACAGGCAGCCTCTGTAGTTTAACAAACTCCCACTGTACCTTCGACAGGCAGCCTCTGTAGACATTTTTAAAGCACAGCTCAAGACCCACTTCTACACCCTTAATGCTTTTAATTGATCTTTTATTTTTTTGTTATTCATGTCCTCACTGTACTGCATTACTGCTTGTTTTTTAATGTTTATGCCTTGCTTTTCTTTTCTTTTTTTCTCCATTGCTCTGTAAAGCACTTTGAGCTGCATTTCATGTCATGAAAGGTGCTATACAAATAAAGTTTTATTATTATTATTATTATGAATGCATCAAAAAGGAAACAAGTTTGAGAACCACTGCTTTAAACATGTCCACTCACCTTCTCTAATTAGCATACTAATCATCTAAAAACATCACCATATTTAAGTACACAAGTTACATCGTAGAGATTAGAAAATATATAATATAAATATAATATCTCTGCTGTCGGGAAGAAACCATCTAACTCCAAACTTTTCAGGAAAAAAAAAGAAGGAAATTAAGAAAACCTTATATTAGAAATAGAAAACAAAGCAATGCTGGTGTCAAAGTTGGTGTTGTGACTAAGTCAATTACTTCCATGAGTTAGCTGCTTTAGCAGACAGTTTGAGGGTCAAATGGATTTCAGAGGTTTTGTCCAAAGTGTTTTTTTTACTACTTGTTTAGATGTTTAATTACACAAGTATAACATCATAGAGATAAGAAAATATATCACATACAAACTGCTTCTTGAAGCTGTAATCCACTGTTTCATACGTGAACGCGTGCAATGATAGTCAACGGCAGCGCGTTCATGTGTTTGGGGCAAATCCATCCCAGAATGCACTCTGTCCCTACCCGGAAGGATTACAGTAACAGTATTTAAATATATCTGTACTGAATGACGTTTACAGTAACAGAGTATTTTTGCATCCTGTAGAAACAACCGTTTTAAAACAATCTTCATATAATTGTTCCTCAGTAATGAAAATAATAACATATGTTATACACCATGTTATATAATGTAATATATACCAGTAAGACGGCTGAGGGCGAGAAGCGACCTCGCCCTTTACGCATCCACCTCGTTGACAGCAGACTGCTGGGCGAGTGCTGGTGCTTTGGCATGGGGGGGGGGGGTCACATCAACATATGGAATGAATTCTGTACTGTATATAAGGAGCGTGTCTTGAGTGTACAGGGTTTGATGAGGTCAGATCAACCTATGGAATGTCAGAACAGATCAGCTCCATACAGTATATGGAGATCTAAGGGTGGTAGCGGAGGACATTCTGTTGAGTGTACAGGGTTTGATGAGGGCCCAGGTAGGGCCGGGCCTTAATTTCCGGGCCTGTTGAGAACTCTAGTTTTCGCCGGCTGGGGCGCAGCTGCACTAATAACCTTGGGGCAGGCCCGTCTAGAGTTTAAATAAATGGACAGGTATCAGTCAAAAGGCAGAGTTTGAATGGACAGGTATCAGTCAAAAGGCAGAGTTTAAATGGACAGGTATCAGTCAAAAGGCAGAGTTTAAATGGACAGGTATCAGTCAAAAGGCAGAGTTTGAATGGACAGGTATCAGTCAAAAGGCAGAGTTTGAATGGACAGGTATCAGTCAAAAGGCAGAGTTTGAATGGACAGGTATCAGTCAAAAGGCAGAGTTTGAATGGACAGGTATCAGTCAAAAGCGAGACATCGAAGAGGAAGGATGGATGGGGAAGGATCAACACATGGAATGATGTCAGGTTGATGAACAGGTTCTGACATATTTCCATCCATATATGGAGATCTAAGGGGTTGAGGTCAGATGTAGAGTTGCTGGCCAATATTGATGACAGGGATCTCCATATATGGGATTAATTGCGACAGCAGGTCGCATTTACCATGACAACAGGGATCTCCATCCCTGATGACGTCACGTGATGTCACGAGACCTGGGCACCATATATGGGGGCTTTCCCATGTATGGGGATTTTGAGTGATACACTGACGGACAAAAAAACCGTACGATTTCACAGTAAATGCGACCTTCGGTCCGTATATTGTTCCTCACTAATGCTCGCTATGACATCATGGCACCATGTTTGTCTACTTCTGTGTCTCAGAGGAGAGAGCCTTGAGACCCACCTACACCTACCACCAGTGACATCATCATCTACCAGTGACATCATCGATGGGGAATCTAAGCCAATAGAAACATCAGGCTAGAAAGTTAGCACGGAATAGAAGCCATTGTCCATGCATTAATTAAATGTAAGGATAAATCTGGTTTTAAAGGAGCAAACCTGCCTACCGATGATGTCACTGGTAGGCTGCAGGTGTCTCCTCTGAGACTTGTGGTGCGTTCAGACGGAGAGGAAACGATGATTTGGAGAAGCTGCATCTATCATTGCATCTTTGCATCGTCATGTCGCTGGGCTTCCATTGACAATGAATGGTAGACTGCATCATTTCACCTGCCTGTGTGAACGCGACAGCAGAGTGAGTGAGACAGAAATGGTGACATATTGTCTCAGATCATTCCAGACGCTCCTCGTAGTCTCCTAATGAGCTGAGATCATTCCAGAAGCTTGTCTGGCTCCTCGTAGCCGTCTTCTTCTTCTTCTTCTTCTTCTTCTTCTTCACTGAGTCTGGCGTCAGCGCTGGAAGCCGCCACATTAACGTAGTCCATCTCCACGTTCTCCATGTCTACACGCTGCATCCTGGCGGCCTGGGAGACACACAGCAGCAGCAGCACACTTTGACTGAACTGGATCACACAAGTCTGGATCAGTGTCGTTTACACTGTACCCAACTTTAACTGAATTTCAATGATGTCATTCACATTTAAGCCTTTAACACACTTAGAGCCAGGCGGTTCTTGGGCACTTATTTTACCAGCAACGGACTTGAACTCATGCTTCCTTCATGCCTGAGTGTCCAAGTTGCTCCTTTACACCTGACAGGGGGGGAGTTTCTCTGGTTGGACGTAGCGCGTGGAAGGAACACTTTATTCCAACCAGTTCCTTTCCCCTCCATCAGGCGCCCCGGCTGGCCAGGGGGAGGCAGTATAGAGACCAGTTCCTTTCCCCTCCATCAGGCGCCCCGGCTGGCCTGGGGGAGGCGGTTTAGAGACCAGGATTACTGCATGTTTTTTGTGAGGGTACCTACCCTAGGGGACATGGGGAGAACATGTGAGGGTACCTACCCTATAGGGACACGGGGAGAACATGTGAGGGTATCTACCCTAGGGGACACGGGGAGAACATGTGAGGGTACCTACCCTAGGGGACACGGGGAGAACATGTGAGGGTACCTACCCTAGGGGACACGGGGAGAACATGTGAGGGTACCTACCCTAGGGGACACGGGGAGAACATGTGAGGGTACCTACCCCCTAGGGGACACGGGGAGAACATGTGAGGGTACCTACCCTAGGGGACACGGGGAGACCATGTGAGGGTACCTACCCTAGGGGACACGGGGAGAACATGTGAGGGTACCTACCCTAGGGGACACGGGGAGAACATGTGAGGGTACCTACCCCCTAGGGGACACGGGGAGAACATGTGAGGGTATCTACCCTAGGGGACACGGGGAGAACATGTGAGGGTACCTACCCCCTAGGGGACACGGGGAGAACATGTGAGGGTACCTACCCTAGGGGACACGGGGAGAACATGTGAGGGTACCTACCCTAGGGGACACGGGGAGAACATGTGAGGGTACCTAACCTAGGGGACACGGGGAGAACATGTGAGGGTACCTACCCTAGGGGACACGGGGAGAACATGTGAGGATACCTACCCTAGGGGACACGGGGAGAACATGTGAGGGTACCTACCCTAGGGGACATGGGGAGAACATGTGAGGGTACCACTACCTACCCTAGGGGACACGGGGAGAACATGTGAGGGTACCTACCCTAGGGGACACGGGGAGAACATGTGAGGGTACCTACCCTAGGGGACACGGGGAGAACATGTGAGGGTACCTACCCCCTAGGGGACACGGGGAGAACATGTGAGGGTACCTACCCTAGGGGACACAGGGAGAACATGTGAGGGTACCTACCCCCTAGGGGACACGGGGAGAACATGTGAGGGTACCTACCCTAGGGGACACGGGGAGAACATGTGAGGGTACCTACCCTAGGGGACACGGGAGAACATGTGAGGGTACCTACCCTAGGGGACACGGGGAGAACATGTGAGGGTACCTACCCTAGGGGACACGGGGAGAACATGTGAGGGTACCTAACCTAGGGGACACGGGGAGAACATGTGAGGGTACCTACCCTAGGGGACACGGGGAGAACATGTGAGGATACCTACCCTAGGGGACACGGGGAGAACATGTGAGGGTACCTACCCTAGGGGACATGGGGAGAACATGTGAGGGTACCACTACCTACCCTAGGGGACACGGGGAGAACATGTGAGGGTACCTACCCTAGGGGACACGGGAAAACATGCAAACTCCACACAGAAAGGCCCTTTTCGCCAACTACCTCCTCTGTTATTGATCTAATATAGAACTCCTCCTCACATCACAGCGCCTCAATTCGGAGCCGGTTTGTTATCGACCGGTCCAATGGCGGCGTCCTATTCGCTAAATATTAGCTTGATCGTTTATTCTCTGCTATTTATAAACACACTAAAACCTCAATATACGACATGGCATTAAAGTGAAGGGTTTATAAAACGGTTTATAAAACGTAAAAATATGATTATGGCTGGAAGGATTGTGGTCGAATAAAAGAGGAGTATATTTACCCTCCTCTTCCAGAAGAAATATTGGAAGATGAACTGTCCAAACAGAATGATCATCGACACAGTCATTCTGATGACTCTCTGCTTCAGAGGAGAGGCTGTGGGAGAGAAATATGATGATTAATAATACATTACATCATGTAGGAAACAACCTCACATGACTTATACATAGATAGATACATAGATAGAATACTTTATTGGCAGTTTAAGAAAATTACAGAAAATGACATCATTTAAAAAAAACGCCAAATGGACTTAGACACAAAAAAGCCTTTGCTTGTTTCCATTGTGGTCCACTTAGATAGATAGATAGATAGATAGATAGATAGATAGATAGATAGATAGATAGATAGATAGATAGATAGATAGATAGATAGATAGATAGATAGATAGATAGATAGATAGATAGATAGATACCTTCTACAGTGAGAGAGAGGAAGTTGCTCTTGGAGGTGAAGTTATGGCCGAACACAGTGACGTGATAAACACAGGTGTAGTTTCCTTGGTGGGGGGCGTGGTCGGCGGCAGGAAACAGGAAGTGTGCAGAGTGATTGACAGCTGTCTGGGTGTAGCTGTGTGTGGCGTTGGCTCCAGTGAAGGTGAGCTGGAAGGAGCCTCCTGGGTACTGTGGCCGGACGGAGCAGTCCATGGAGAAGTTGAACGTCTCCATCACCCACAGCCCCTGATGCTGGCCCTCGGAAACCCCCTTCATGGGACAGGAGACACTGAGGATTGGCTCAGACAGCAGGTCTGTAACAAGACAGAGGTGATTGCTTATTACCTTTGATTGATTGAATAGTTTATTATTATTATTGGTTATTACCTGATACAGTGTCAGTGTGTAGTTAGTTTTTAGGGGTGTAACGATATAGTAACTGCATCGATCGAAAATCGATTTTAATTTCAAGAATCGAAGTATATCGCAATGAAAACAGCAACATTGACTACTCTATGTATCGTATCGTTTTGCAATGCAAATAATCGATTGTATCAATACTAATATAAATATTTTTGTCCGTGGCGTTTAGCAATTCTCTCGATACAAGTCAATGGGATTTTTGCTTTCGACGCATGCACGCACGCACGCACGCAAGCACACACAGATTAGCGTCATTGTTGAAGTTATATGGTTCCCTTATACCTGAACAGATCACATCCAGTCTGAACTTGGAGTAAACAGACTCCATCGTCACACACTCCCTCAGTGCAGATTCAGATCCACCACAGGCGGTCCCTGTGACCTCCCATGCGGGTCCACCCGTAGAACCGGAACTGTCTTCTGTGTGGACGGCAGAGCCGCAGCCCAGCTGTCCACACACTGCAGAGGAGGACTCCGTGGTCCAGCTCTTCGGTGTCCAGGGATCAGCCGCGGGTCTCCACTCCGCCTGGTGCCACAGCTCCAGTCTGCCCGCACAGCGACTGGCTCCTCCCACCAACCTGACATCATCAGGCTCTGTAGTGCACACGTGCACGCACACACACACACACACACACACACACACACACACACACACACAACAGAGTAATGTCTGCACGCTGGTTGTAAAATAAAAAGCACACCCGTGTGAAGTGAGCGGCGCTCTTATCATCGTACATCATCATGACGTAAAATAGGCACTATTTGCTCAGACACTATGACATAAAATTCTCCATTCTTTGTCAATGGAAATGTAATGTTCGTGTAGGACAAAAATACGTATGATGACAATTCCCCAGTAATTCTTCCCATCTACACTAATAGCTGAATATAGGAGGCCCTCAATAATCCGAACTTAAAGTGTAGTTTTGTGGTCTTACCTGAGCAGGTGAGTCCAACAGTCTCGTCAGGAGAGCAGGTGTTTCTCGTTGAGTCTGAGGTTCTACAGTCCTGGAGAACAGACTCACTGCCTTCACACTGGAACTCTTTGGTCCACATCGGAGCCTTGCCTTCCCCGTAGAGCGCCCCCTGGAGGACTGAAGGAGCCCCGCAGCCTAGCTCCCTACAGACCACCTCTGCCTCCCGCTGGTCAAAGTCACCTTCACACACCGAGACCCACGACTGGTCAGACTTCACCTCCACTCTGCCTGAACACAAACCACTCCCATTCACCAACCTCACTGACCCTGGAGAGAGAGAGAGAGAGAGAGAGAGAGAGAGAGAGAGAGAGAGCTATGTCACTGCTCAAAAGCTGTATGGGACAAACTCATTATTGCACTCTGCAACAGCTGCATGGAGTGATCTACCAACAAGCATTAAGTTCACTCTCTCTCACACACACACACACACACACACACACACACACACACGCACACACGCACACACACACACGCACGCACGCACGACGGCTATACATATTGGTGATCGTGGCATAGATTATCACTAGACATTAGTGTCATTGTTGAAGTTACCTGAACAGATCACCTCCCGTTTGAAGGAGGAAGTCCCGGGGGTCATCGTCACAACACCACAATCCCTCAGTGCAGATTCAGATCCATCACAGGAAGCTCCGACCCACCATATATCTTGATCCGTAGCACCAGAACTCAGCTCTGTGTAGACAGCAGAGCCGCAGCCCAGCTGTCTACACACTACGGACGACGACTGCATGTTCCAGTCGTACATGTACCCTGCTCTCCACTCTGTGTGGAGTTTCACCTCCAGAATGCCCGCACAGTCACTGGCTCCTCCCACCAACCTGACATCTCCATACTCTGTACAGACACAGACAACAGCATACACAGTACAAATGAGCAATATAATATTACATTCATTTCATCGTCGTAAAATAGTAATACTAGCTAGAAAACACTGTCCCTGAAGAAACAGCGTGGGCTTGAGTAGATCGAGCCCACGTTCGAGCTACTCGGGGGGGCTGATTAAAACCCAATCTATGCCGAACCCGCAATTTCTCGGGTTTAATGCTTGTACCCTCATGTGCCAAACCCGCAAAATATCAGGGTTTATTTTAATGTAATTATTAGTATTTTATTTACCGCTCATTAGCCGTTTTTAGCATCCGTGGCTATCCGGTTTGATATCAATAATAAAGCGTATATGGCGGAATGTTTCCGCCAATAGCGGTTGCTGGTTGGATTATATCTGGCGGAACGCTCCGTCATGAGCAGAAGAAAAATCCCATTAATTTAAAGGGAAAATAAAGAGTGGGAAGAACATTTGTGGGCTCACTACTCAAACCTAATAATAATAATTATAATAAACAGTAAAACTTTAATATAACTGTCATTAGAATCAATCCCGGAAATACAATAATATAAAATAGTATAATAGTGTATTGTTTACCCGTTGTCGTTGGTTTAGCATGGAGACCTGAGGAGAAAAACAAAAACAATGAATAATGTTAATCTTCTTCACCGTGACATAGTTCATAACACTTTTTCTCCTAAACATCTCTATTGCCTATAGTGCGTGCGTGTGTGTGTGTGTGACCTGTAGGTGACAACATGGCTGCTATAGTATAGTTTTACTATATATATTAGTGACCTGTAGGTGACAACATGGCTGCTATAGTATAGTTTTACTATATATTAGTGACCTGTAGGTGACAACATGGCTGCTATAGTATAGTTTTACTATATATATTAGTGACCTGTAGGTGACAACATGGCTGCTATAGTATAGTTTTACTATATATATTAGTGACCTGTAGGTGACAACATGGCTGCTATAGTATAGTTTTACTATATATATTAGTGACCTGTAGGTGACAACATGGCTGCTATAACCCTGTCTGTCCCACATTGTGACTGACAGGCATCAGTGTTCACATTGAGACCCTGTCTGTCCCACATTGTGACTGACAGGCATCAGTGTTCACATTGAGACCCTGTCTGACCCACATTGTGACTGACAGGCATCAGTGTTCAAATTGAGACCCTGTCTGTCCCACATTGTGACTGACAGGCATCAGTGTTCAAATTGAGACCCTGTCTGTCCCACATTGTGACTGACAGGCATCAGTGTTCACATTGAGACCCTGTCTGTCCCACATTGTGACTGACAGGCATCAGTGTTCAAATTGAAACCCTGTCTGTCCCACATTGTGACTGACAGGCATCAGTCTTCAAATTGAGACCATGTCCCACATTGTGACTGACAGGCATCAGTATTCAAATTGAGACCCTGTCTGTCCCACATTGTGACTGACAGGCATCGGTGTTCAAATTGAGACCCTGTCCCACATTGTGACTGACAGGCATCAGTGTTCAAATTGAGACCCTGTCCCACATTGTGACTGACAGGCATCAGTGTTCAAATTGAGACCCTGTCTGTCCCACATTGTGACTGACCAGCCGATCTACAAGCTCACAACGCGTCGCAGCGCGTTGTGAGCTAATAGCCGGGGAGCCACAGGACCAAAAGCTCCAAAACGGTTAAGGATTAAACTGTGATGTCATGACATACTTTTTATTTGTGTTTTCTCTATTAATTTGGTCATTAAGGTCCACAGAATGAGAGCTCTGCTCTGGTCATTAAGGTTCACAGAATGAGAGCTCTGCTCTGGTCATTAAGGTCCACAGAATGAGAGGTCTGCTCTGGTCATTAAGGTCCACAGAATGAGAGGTCTGCTCTGGCGGAAACATTGCGAAATGAAGTTATTGACATTTTTGTATACCACACCATAGACAACCATTATAAGGCAAACTTTCCCAATTTCATCATATCTTTAAGTAGCATGTGACAATAATGTGACATGTCAAACTAGGGGGTTTTCATGATTCTGAATCCATTCCAAGCATTAGTTTTGCACGAAAAACACTCCTTGGCCTAACAACGGAGATAGCCGTCATCACAAATATGATGAGGTCAGCACAAATGTGATGAGGTCAGCACATTTGGGAACATCTTTGCTGTGGCCGAATTTAGGACAAGGAGTGTTTTTCGTGCAAAACTAATGCTTGAAATGGATAAAAAAATCATGAAATCCCCCTAGTTTGACATGTCACAATTATTGTCACATGCTACTTAAAGATATGATGAAATTTGATAAATGTTGCCTTAAGTTATATTGGTTGTCTATGGTGTGGTAGACAAAAATGTCCATAACCTTTTTTTGCAATGTTTCCACCAGAGCAGACCTCTCATTCTATGGACCTTAATGACCAGAACAGACCTCTCATTCTGTGGACCTTAATGACCAGAGCAGACCTCTCATTCTGTGGACCTTAATGACCAGAGCAGACCTCTCATTCTGTGGACCTTAATGACCAGAGCAGAGCTCTCATTCTGTGAACCTTAATGACCAGAGCAGACCTCTCATTCTGTGGACCTTAATGACCAGAGCAGACCTCTCATTCTGTGGACCTTAATGACCAGAGCAG
Organism: Protomyctophum parallelum; assembly: GCF_964188405.1. Taxonomy (NCBI): domain Eukaryota; kingdom Metazoa; phylum Chordata; class Actinopteri; order Myctophiformes; family Myctophidae; genus Protomyctophum; species Protomyctophum parallelum. The sequence goes on along the minus strand of NC_139701.1, from coordinate 47,118,238 downwards.
GCCTCTCATTCTGAGGACCTTAATGACCAAATTAATGGAAAAAACACAAATAAAAAGTACGGCATGACATTACAGGTCCTGTCAAAGAGAGAGAGAGAGAGAGAGAGAGAGAGAGACCAAATACAGACGCCGACAGCCGTCAGCACGCAGCAAAACACAAAACCACCAACAGCAGTTTAAACACTAGACCAGTGCATAACCACAAAAAACAATACTAGCGAGATAGAAAGAGCAAAAGACAGAGTTTAGATAGAACAAACACTCACTCCGTAACCTCACTTCGCACCACGCTCCCCACTCACACAGATCCGCACGAGAGAGAGAGAGAGAGAGAGAGAGAGAGAGAGAGAGAGAGAGAGAGAGAGAGAAAGAGAGAGAGAGAGAGCCCTCCTACCTACAGGCTCTGATGCGATTGCATATACCTAGACCAGTAAGTCCGGTAATCACAATGTACTTGAGTAAATAATTAATTGCATTTTATAGCACTTTTGAAAATGCTCAAAGCGCTTTACAGCTGTTCATTCATTCATACATTGGGAGGTGAAGCCAGCGTCCTCACTTCCCACATTCACCAAACACACACCGACGGTGGTGATGCTCACAGCCTCACACCGACGGTGGCGAGCTCACAGCCTCACACCGACGGTGGTGATGCTCACAGCCTCACACCGACGGTGGTGATGCTCACAGCCTCACACCGACGGTGGCGATGCTCACAGCCTCACACCGACGGTGGCGATGCTCACAGCCTCACACCGATGGTGGCGATGCTCACAGCCTCACACCGATGGTGGCGATGCTCACAGCCTCACACCGACGGTGGCATGCTCACAGCCTCTGACACTTCCACATGTGGACAGGAGGAGGAGCCGGGACTCGAACCGCCGACCCAGGGATCAGTGGACGACCCGCTCTACCTCCTGAGACACAGACACCCAGAAATGGCATCAAAATATACTTTAAGTACCAAAGGTAAAAGTACTCATTATGCAGAATGTCCTGTTTCATAATAAGTACACATAAGTTGGCTAAGTAAAAGTACCTGATAATTGTACTTACACACTGTACTTAACCCATTCAGGGCGGGAACCCCTTTTGGTGTTTAAACATTATGTTATAATCTAGCTATTGAAAAATAGCAGACCTACAAGCTCACCGAGTGGCGCGCTACGAGCTTGTATGGTCTGCTATTTTACAAAAATGGTGAAAATGTGTTGCAAATCTTTGAATATATATTCTTTCAACATTTTTAACTCAAATCTTTGCTTCTGGGGGGGGGGGTCCCTGGAACAACATATTTTCAGATGGAGGTCGGTGGGCAATTACATATGATTTTTGGGGTCCTTGAAATGAAATATTGAGCACCACTGAGTAAATGTAATACTTTCCACGTCTGGTAGAGAGCAGCGCTTAGGTGGAGAGAGGAGAATCTCTCTTAAAATCTACATTTATATGTTATTCAATATATTAATTTAGCACAAAATATAGGCTTTTCTAAACCACGCCCTCGTTCAAAAGTTATGTAAGTAAGTAAGTAAATATTATTTATAAAGCACCTTTCGAAAAAAAGTTAGAAGGTGCTGAACAATTTGCACAGTATAAACAATAGAAGCAAATAAAAAACAAGGAACATATCACAGTTGTGACAATATAGCAGAACAAAAACAAACAAGGCAGAACAGAAACATATATAGGCTATAAAAAAATGAATGTAGGCTGTCTGTCATTGTATTTTCTGTGAATGAACTCACATTTAAATCCAGTGATCCTCAGCCATTTTAATTTCAAGGACCCCCACATTAAATGTATATGAATTAGCCTAGGGTGACAGGGTCCTAGGCCATTTCATTATTATAACAGTAGCTACTTATATTTTGTTATTTAAAGCTGTGATTATTTATTTAAGAAGCACTGTTCTGAACCAATGTTCGCCTTTAAAAAAACAAAAAAAAATTAATCATCCTTAACCTTTAAAGGTGATAGACAAGTTTTCAGCCAATTTTTTAAATATATATAAATGTACTCTTTTGGCCTTTTCCCCCTGTATCTTTCCCTATATTATGATGCTGAGGTGTTCTCCTGCAACAGCACACTCCCCCTTTCCCCCCCTGTGGCTGAATGCGCTGTTTATATCCACTACAGTTTACTACTCGGGACGTCGGAGGGGATTTAAACTTTTAGCCAATTGCAGTGCGAGGCAGTGACTGTGTGTTCAACCCAGCACTGCAGTATTATAATGATGCGATGCGATTTGCGATTTCAATTGCAATGTATAATATCCCCATATCTTAGTTTCACTAACATTGTTCATGTGAAATAGTATGTTTATGATTTAATATGTAAGCCTATTGGAATTATGAGAATCGCTATGTATAGTGCATGGTTGGGTGGTGTGAAACTGAACAACACCAGCAGCAATAAGCACCCCACAGAACTCAGGATCCTTAGTCACAGAACAACTCAGACCCCAATAAAATCTCCTGTTTAGGCCTACATCAATATCGTTTTCGTTCATGTGGGTTGTATGTGCTTATTTGTTGAAATGGTGGAAGTGGAAGTGAGAATAGTATTTCACCCTGCACCGCCGCACCGCCGCGGCGACTGCCTGCCTACCGGCCGGCCGGCTTGAAGCATGCATTCAACCCGTGCTCGCCAACGGTGACAGGCCGTCGCGGATCATCATAGCGATTTTTCTTCATTGCAATGAATAACCGTGGACAGAGTAGTTCACATGAATGAACGATGCTGTAGTGGCATGGGGCATTTGAGGGGCAATATGTTTTATATGCACGATTACAAATAAAAGAGAATTGAATTGAGAGCCAGTTAGTCTCCTTTACTTCCTACTTCCTCATTTGCGGGACTCGGTGTGATATTGCGATTATGCTACAGTTACCTTTAAAAAAACATGTCAACTCAATGTCATTGTTGTAACTATGATATCGATACAACAATCCCATAGCGTGAAGTGACCTGGCTCAGCCAATAGAATGAGGGGGGGAGGGGGGTGGAGCTAGATATGCATTTGTTTGGAAACACTCACTCGTTCTGTGTACAAACACTGGAAACTTGTCTATATCACCTTTAAGCTAAAAGAATTATGACCGGTGACTTAAAATCATTGTTTTAATGTATGGCCAACATGCCCTGGCACTCGGCCTTGTGCCCTCAAAAGGTTGACCACACTAAAGGCCAAGTGGCCTTGCCCCTAAAAAGGATGAAATTCCAGGCCTGCTCACTGCACTGCATTATATGGTCAAGCAGACATTAAAACACACTCCCTGCTCACCACACTGCAATATATGGTCAAGCAGACATTAAAACACACTCCCTGCTCACCGCACTGCATTATATGGTCAAGCAGACATTAAAACCAAGTGCCAACTAACTGTACCTGAGCTCCACAGCAGGTAGACCAGAATCCATGTTGTATCCATATCAGTGTGTAGGACAGTATAGCTACAGGATAGCTGTTATCCAGACTGTACTCTCTCTCAACTGAACAAGCCTGTCCGTCTCACCGTCTCTTTATCGAGGACAGGATGTGTCACAACACGACTGTGTGGTTTCTCTGTCGTTTGGTACAGGCGGGGAGACGGCAGGTGTGAAACGAACCATGACACACAGCGCTCTGAAGAGCTGACCACGAGACTGAGACGACAGGAAGCACCGCTGACATATCGTATAGAAGCATGGGTTTCTCAGAAAACTTTTTTTTCTTTAAAAAAATCTAAATGCGTTAAAGATAATATATTTGAGAAATATAAAACATTATTATGAATTATATTACTCCTAAACATGTTGCCAAACATTAGGTCAACTGAACAATTTACTGAGGACAGGATGTGTCACAATACGACTGAGTGGTTTCTCTGTTGTTTGGTAGAGGCGGGGAGATGGCAGGTGTGAAACTAATCAGAGATGCTCTGAAGAGCTGACCACGAGACTGAGGGGACAGGAAACACTGATGCTGCTGCCTTAAGACAGAGGGGACAGGAAATGTTGATGCTTCTGCATTTCTACTGAACCCCCCTAAAGAACACTTAAGAAAATGTTTAAAGATAATATAGTGAACATACTTAAGTAAGTAAGTTAAGATTGAGGGGACAGGAAAAGTCGATGCTGCTGCATTTCTACTGAACCCCCCTAAAGCACAGTGAGAAAAACCTTAACAATGAACTAGGGATGTTAATAGTTAATCGATTAATCGCCGCACACACGCGACAGAGGAAAGCATTAAAAACCGTTAAAAATAATATATAAAAACATGAGAAACATCCCCTCGGCTACATTAACAAGTCACCCATCACAACATGAGCATTTTTAAACAAAACGTGTGATGCCAGAGAGAGAGACAGAGACAGAGAGACAGAGACAGAGACAGAGAGACAGAGACAGAGAGACAAAGAGATAGACAGAGACAGAGAGAGTGGGAGGGAGAGAGAGAGAGAGAGAGAGGGAGATAGAGGGAGATAGAGAGAGCCTGTGGCTAGGAGTGGGCCCTCTGAATGCGACCGAGTGAGTCCGGCAATCTGCAATTTACTAGAGTAAAAGTACAAAAGTAATATGGCATCAAAATATACTTAAGTATACCAAACTTAAAAGTAGCCTACTCATTGTGCAGAATATCCTGTTTCACACAGGGTTGGGATTCGTTAGGATTTGAACGGTTCAGGATCCTCACCGGACCCCTCTTAAAGGTTCCCACGGGGCAGCACACCTAAACCTAACCTTAACCCATGTCTAACCAATCTAGGGTTGGGATTCGTTAGGATTTGAACGGTTCCGGATCCTTACCGGATCCCTCTTAACGGTTCCGGTTCCGAACGGTTCCTAATATTTTTGCCACTGCTTTGGCAATATATGAATGCTGGTCATGCCAATAAAGCATATTAGAATTGAATTGAATTGAATTGAGAGAGAAAGAGAGAGAGAGACAGAGAGCGAGAGAGAGACTAGATGTCCCCTTTGCAGTGGGACAGTCCCTCATTTCCAAGATATTGTGACTATTCCAAGACTTTTCAGGCATCCCACAAATTGAGACCCTGTCTGTCCCACATTGTGACTGACAGGCATCAGTGTTCACATTGAGACCCTGTCTGTCCCACATTGTGACTGACAGGCATCAGTGTTCAAATTGAGACCCTGTCTGTCCCACATTGTGACTGACAGGCATCAGTGTTCAAATTGAGACCCTGTCTGTCCCACATTGTGACTGACAGGCATCAGTGTTCACATTGAGACCCTGTCTGTCCCACATTGTGACTGACAGACATCAGTGTTCACATCGATGCCCTGTCTGTCCCACATTGTGACTGACAGGCATCAGTGTTCAAATTGAGACCCTGTCTGTCCCACATTGTGACTGACAGGCATCAGTGTTCAAATGCCCTATACCAGTCAGTCCCCTAATAGTTGGATTTCTGTTGTAAATCTCTCTCATTGTCTCTTTTACAGCAAGATGTGTTTTTAAACCTGTTAAAATAACTTTGGAAACAATACATATTTGTATTTATTGACACTGGAGCAAACGCCACACACTGTTACCTGAACACTAACTTGACGCGCGCACGATACTGTACATTTGGATCATTATCACAGTATCTGCATATTGTTTTATAATGTTTTTGTATATTTGATATTATTTTCTGTTGTAACCCATTATTTTTTCAGTTTGTTCTGCAATACTATAATTGTTACGTTCCTGCCAAGCGAGATCGAGCGAGCAAGAGAGAGAGAGAGAGCGAGCGAGCGAGCGAGAGATAGAGCGAGAGAGAGAGACTGTGGCTAGGAGCGGGCCCTCCCACCCGGGCTCTGGTGCGACTGCATAGCCCAGTGAGTTCACTGATCACAATTTACTTCAGTAAAAGTACTAAAAGTACTAAAGTAATGGCATCAAAATATACTTAAAGTACACATGGTAAAAGTACTCATTGTGCAGAATGTCCTGTTTCACAATTAAAGTAATTAAGTAAAATAATTAAAACTCCAGTACCTCAGAACTGTGGGGAGACGGCAGGTGTGAAACTAACAAGACAGAGTTGTTTTCGTCGACTAAAACTAAGACGAAAAATGTTCGTCGACTACCTATTTTCACTGACAAATACAAATGGAAACTAAATGAAAACTAAGCTACAATGACTAAGACTAAATATACTGACAATTTCGTCGACAAATAAAAACTAGACTAAAATGTTAGGAAGTAACTAGTGGACAAGAGTTCCAGTATAAGTCATTTTACACTTTGTTACGACGCATTGTGAGCTTGTAGATCGGCCAGCCAGCGACACAGGGACACAGGCGGGGACACAGCCAGCGTCGGCATGGAACAAGATCCCACTGTACCTTCGTCAGGCAGCCAGCCTCTGTAGACATTTTTAAAGCTCAGCTCAAGACCCACTTCTACAACATTGCTTTTAATTGATTTTATTTTAATTTTAATATATTTTTTATTCATGTCCTCACTGTATTGCATTACTGCTTGTTTTTTAATGTCGTTGCCTTGCTTTTCTTTTATTCTCCATTGATCTGTAAAGCACTTTGAGCTGCATTTCATGTCATTAAAGGTGCTATACAAATAAATTATTATTATTATATCTCTTCTAATAGTCTATTTCTATATCAAGGTTTCTACTAACTAATAGCTTCTTCCACCTGATGTGATGGTGTGTTGCCGACAAAACATGTCCTACACTGCCACCTGTCTGCCACCTGCCTGTACTACACTCAGTCTGGCAGTAGTGGCTGGAAGAAGCAGGTAGTCCACATGTCTATAATGACTAACAGGCAGAACTAACGTAGAATATCATTGTAACCCCGCTAATACATTTGAGACAGGACCCAAGATTGAATGGTACAAAATTAACAATTATTTTATTTATAAAAACAAGTTACAAAATGACTTTATTTGCATATAGCAAAATTGTTAAGTGTTTGAGATGACACTGGGAATGAGGAGAATGGTTATTAAAACAAACCAAAAGAGAAAGGAACAGCGGTCCTTCATAGGGGCCGCTTGTTCAACATGGACCTATAAGCAATGACAACCAAAGTTCAGTACACAGTTATCAGAACAGCATGGACCTATATGCCAACCCTGTCTAACACATTTCAACACTAAACAGTTCACAACATAAAGTAATGTCTATAAACCCAATATAATCTATAAACTGTCACCAATATGCACATCAATAAAAGGATCCCCTTACCAAATATAGCTCTCGAGATAAACACATGAACCCTCTCACAATGGTGTCACAGGAAAACAACCAGGCCTCTTTCTCCACCTGTAGCCGTTATGCAATCACATAATCCATAAGTTAGAACCAAAAGAATCATATACAATACCGGAAATATATTAACCCATCTTTGTTCAGCTGTGCAGAAACGATAAAATAGTACTCACACTTCTTCAGTTTCAATGCCTACACGTTTGGGGAGGCCACACCCCAAACAATTGACAGGAAAACATCCACCATTTCAGCAATATAGTACAGACCTGGCAATATAAAGCAGTCCCATTGTAGAACATACAAAAATATAATAAAAGTACATATACAAAAGACAAGAAAACAGGCTTACCCCTTGACAGATCAGCTCACACATCCCCCTCTCAACAACACTTGCTGGCAGTGTTGTGAGGCCCCTTGGAGTTCAGACCTGCTACCTGCCTGTTCAGAAAGGCTTTAAATACCCCTGTCACTTACTTCCCTATGCCTCCCTCTAGGGGCTACACATCATATAAAATCTATTATTATAATAAATGTACCTCATAATTATCATTATCTGTTCACTCAACCTGACTCTACAAACACAACACAGTTCAGTTCTTATAATAAATGCACCTCATAATTATCACAATGAACAGCAAGTCGACAGACATGCCATATTTAAGCAATATTACACTGGAGGGTGTTCTTTATGGTCATTAATGCACGCCTGCAGGGTGTTCTTTATTGGTCATTAATGCACGCCTGCGGTGTCGAAGGAACTCGCCCGCCAGTTCCCAAAGGTATCGCAGAAGTTACCCTTAAAACGTAGAGAATCTCTGAAAACTAATATTCTTTCAATGACAGATGTAGTCACCACGACCAGCTAGGGTGATAACTCAGATGTAGTCACCACGACCAGATATAGGGTGATAACTCAGATGTAGTCACCACGACCAGCCAGGGTGATAACTCAGATGTAGTCACCACGACCAGCTATAGGGTGATAACTCAGATGTAGTCACCACGACCAGCTATAGGGTGATAACTCAGATGTAGTCACCACGACCAGCCAGGGTGATAACTCAGGCGTAGTCACCACGACCAGCCAGGGTGATAACTCAGATGTAGTCACCACGACCAGCTATAGGGTGATAACTCAGGTGTAGTCACCACGACCAGCTATAGGGTGATAACTCAGATGTAGTCACCACGACCAGCTATAGGGTGATAACTCAGGTGTAGTCACCACGACCAGCCAGGGTGATAACTCAGATGTAGTCACCACGACCAGCTATAGGGTGATAACTCAGATGTAGTCACCACGACCAGCTATAGGGTGATAACTCAGGTGTAGTCACCACGACCAGCTATAGGGTGATAACTCAGGTGCAGAATTAAGGCACAACACATTATCAATTAATCAAGTTCCAGAAACGAAGAAGAGCTTTAATCTAAAAATCCCAAAAGTTCAATGTTTGACAAGAGTCACAAAAAATGAAGTTTTAAACACTCAAAAGGTCTTTAGATGGCAAGAAGTAGGCTATAGTCTCACGTTACCAGACTGTTGGCTCTCGCAATTTCCAAATGCTTCATCATACAGTCTGGAGCAACGGAAGAGTTGTCATGAGTCAAATATAAATACTTCTGTCATACAGTCTGGAGCAACGGAAGAGTTGTCATAGAGTAAAATATAAATACTTCTGTCATACAGTCTGGAGCAACGGAAGAGCTGTCATACTCCTATTTTAGAGCCGAATAAAAGTGTGTGTGTGTGTGGGGGGGGGGGGGGGGGGGGAGGGGTTACCGTCCTAAAGTCGGCTCTTCGGTGCTACTGAACATTTCTGACGAGCCAAAATAATTTCGGCACTACAGCGGTAAAATAGGAGTATGAATCTGCCCTTAGTGGAGCCTCGGCAAATTTATTCTAATATAAATATAAATCATCTAAGCATATTTAGCTTGTTGCTTAGCAGGAGATAAAATAAAATGTCAAAATATTTTAAAATATATTTTCGTGAACGGAAATGGCAGCTTCCTTACTCAGCTCATGGGGCTGTAGTTCCAGACTCTATATAGCATTCCTTACTCAGCTCATGGGGCTGTAGTTCCAGACTATATAGCATTCCTTACTCAGCTCATGGGGCTGTAGTTCCAGACTCTATATAGCATTCCTTACTCAGCTCATGGGGCTGTAGTTCCAGACTCTATATAGCATTCCTTACTCAGCTCATGGGGCTGTAGTTCCAGACTATATAGCATTCGGAGATTGTAGAATAGTTCTCTGGCTACACGAGACTACAAGAAGTACAACACAAAATCCTCAATACAAGAATCGCAAATAGAATCACAGGGTTCACAGTCACACAAAGACAACCCATTTTGGGGAGGAACCCGTTTTGGTGTTAGCACTATCTTATGCTTTAGCTATTGAAAAATAGCAGATCTACAAGCTCATATCGCGCCACCGAGTGGCGCGCTACGAGCTTGTAGGTCTGCTATTTTTGAAAAATCGAAGAGCGACTGACATAGAAGACATTTTTTTTAATCTGATCTCAGGTCAGAATGAAAACTGTCAGGATGTAGAAGACATTTTTAGAATCTGATCTCAGGTCAGAATGAAAACTGTCAGGATGTAGAAGACATTTTTAGAATCTGATCTCAGGTCAGAATGAAAACTGTCAGGATGTAGAAGACATTTTTAGAATCTGATCTCAGGTCAGAATGAAAACTGTCAGGATGTAGAATACATTTTTAGAATCTGATCTCAGGTCAGAATGGAAAACTGTCAGGATGTAGAAGACATTTTTAGAATCTGATCTCAGGTCAGAATGAAAACTGTCAGGATGTAGAATACATTTTTAGAATCTGATCTCAGGTCAGAATGGGTTAACTGTTTTCTAAAAAAACCCTATGTTTATACATCAGTGATTCTCAAACTACTTCATATAAGCTAAAAAACAAAACAATTATATAATTGGCCCCATCTGACAATATGTTGTTCCAGGGACCCCCAGAAGCAAAGATTTGATTTAAAAATTATTGCTGTGAAATTATTGCGAACGCAGTGAGCCACTTACTATGACAGCAAGGGCTGAATGTCTGTGTGTCTGTCTGTCTGTGTGTCTGTCTGTCCCGCTGTTACACCACCCGCCCGCCACCAGAGGGCGCAGCTGTAGCACACACACACACACACAGGGCGCAGCTGTAGCACACACACACACACACACACACACACACACACACACACACACACACACACACACACGAGCTGCGTTCGCTTCACGCGTTTGCGCGTCTTACTTGTATATATTCAAAGATTTGCACCATGTTTTCATTATTTTTCAAAAAATAGCAGATCTACAAGCTCATAGCGCGGCACTCGATGCTGCGCTATGAGCTTGTAGATCTATTTTCCAACAGCTAAAGTTTAAGATAATGGTTAAAGTGGTTAAAAGATATAAGGCGACACAGATGTGTTCCAGGTCTTAGAGGAAAAACCAACCTGTTGTGAGGTGTTTCTTCTTGCTGTAGAACAATAACAATGAGAACCATCAGATTATCCAATGGAAACATTACAGTTTTACAGAATATACAGTATAAACATGTACGTAGATAAACATGTCAAGTTTTATGACTGTAAACTTACCAGCCATTCTCTGACGACACCAACGGTCTAGGAATGATCTTTTAATCAACACCAGAATCACCAGCCCGACACCAACAACAAGACTATAGGAATAATATCAGGACCAGTAAGACCAGCACCAACACCAACGAAATTACCACCAAGACCAGCACCACCAACACCAACCACAGCAAGTAATGAAATTGCAATTTTACCAGCATCATAATCATCAAAATCACCACCAACAAGAAAGAAAGAAAGTAAGTTACCATGCTTACCCAGGGTAACTGGACTAAGCTCAAGAACTTGTTTACAGCCAGGCATAGAACATTTCATGGTAGGGGTTCAATGCCTTAGCCTCTTTGCACTGGCTTCCAATTGAGGCCAGAATTGATTTTAAATTTATTTTAACAACCTACAAAGCATTAAACGGGCTGGCCCCTTCATATATTTGTGACCTACTGCCCCCAAAGACCAATGTAAGACCCCTTAGGTCCTCAGACAAATATCTACTGAAAGATACCGGGGTCTAACCTAAGAACAAAGGGCGACCGGGCTCTCGCAGTGGTTGCCCCTACTCTCTGGAACGCCCTGCCCCTCATGATAAAAAATGCTGAGTCAGTACTCTTTTAAGAGACAGTTAAAGACACATTTATTCCTTATTTATTTTCCCTTGTAGTTCTTACCTGATTTATTTTTTATATACCTATGTTTTTGTGATTCTGCCTCTAGTTTAGCATTTTACATGCCTATGTTTTCAGTTTTTGCCTTGTTTATTCTTCGTTAAATTCTTTGTCTTTTTTACTTTATTGTGCTATGTTTTCCTGTTTGTTTTTAACTTGTTGATTGCTGTTCTGTGTTTGGTTCAGCACCTTGTGACTTTGTCTTGAAAGGTGCTTTACAAATAAAATTTACTTACTTACTTACTTACTTGCTCAAGGGCACTTCAGCGGTGGTAATTTTAACGTGCCGGTCCGGGGATACGAACTATAGCGACCTTCCGATATCAAGATGAGACCGCTCCGCAAACCGTTCGGCCACCGCTGCCCCCAAACCAAAAGAACAACACGAAAAACAATGAATATAATAACAACAACAACAATAATAAATATAAGCAAACCAACAACAATGTTTCCAATCAGACCAACAGCACCATGAAATAGAACAACAGTAAAAACACCAACAACAACACCAACAGCAGTTGGTGTTGGCCAACTACTGCATATTTAGGTTTAGTCCTAATATATACACACATATATATATATATATATATATATATGTGTATATATATATATATATATATATACATATATATACATGGGCGGAGCTTGGGGGGGGGCACTGCACCTTTAAACTTAACTTCTGGCTTCTGACTGTAGTTTGTAATCATCTCTCTTATCATGATGTATGGCTGTAGTGCATGTGTGTATGTGTGTGAGCTGCTGTACTACCTAAATAACTCATTTTTAGGGGTTAAGGGCATTAAAAGGGGTTAAAAAGGCTAAAATAATAAAATAAGGTAAAAAAAAAACGAACGAAGCGAACGACAATTCTTTTTTTGTCGTTCGCCAAGCAGTCGCACCCCCTGGCGTCAAGTTCAAGCTCCGCCTATGTATGTATGTATGTATGTATATATATATATATATATATATATATATATATATATATATATATATTTATTTATATTTATTTTTTTCATACTGACTGAAACAACAGGGGCCGCCGTTTTCCCCCGAATACTTGCCGATGGATGCGATTCTCAGATTGAGTCAGGAGCTGAAGCTTCATTTGTCTGGGAGCAGGAGGAGCACTCAGTAGGCTACCACATAATTACCTGTTTGGAACAGTTGATCGGAAGACAGAAGGGGAGGCTGGCGAGGCATGACGTTCGAAGGTCATCTTTGTAGGTTAACCCATTCTGACCTGAGATCAGATTCTAAAAATGTCTATTACATCCTGACAGTTTCATTATTAACCCATTCTGACCTGAGATCAGATTCTAAAAGTGTCTTCGATTGTTCAAAAATAGCAGACCTACAAGCTCGTATCGCGACACTCGGTGGCGCGATATGAGCTTGTAGATCTGCTATTTTTAAATAGCTAAAGCACGACATGATGCTAACACCAAAATGGGTTCCCGTTCAGAATGGGTTAAATAAAATAATAAAAGGTTTCCCTCAAGCCATATTACTAAACAGAATAAGCATTACACCGCAACATTTATTTAGTATAATAATAGTAACACATTTGGTTGGAATATATATGTAGGGAGTTAAAAAAAAAAGTAAAGTCTATTGGTTATAATTAACAATAGGTAGGCTATAACCTACTCTGCACATCAAAATAAGTTGAAACATACATTCACACATACAAAAGTCAGAGTGGCCTAAATAAGACAAAATCACACACAAAAAGGAGTGGACTGTGGAACTCAAATCTTATAGGCTATTTACAAAAAACTGAAGAAATAAAGAGTAGAAGCCAGAATACAATTGAATGAAAATAAAAATCACACCTGTGTGAAGTGAGGGGAGCTCTTATCATCGTACGTCATCATGAGTAAAACAGACACTATGCTCACGCTGAATTCTTTTTAATCACCCTGATTAGTACAGCCCCTACCACAAACTGTACAAGTAAAGGGTTTTTCCCCTGTATGAGTCCTCATGTATTTTCCGTGTACTCTGTTGATTACAGCCCTTACCACAAACTGTACACACAAAGGGCTTTTCATCTGTACGAGATATTTTAGACGACCTTTTCATCTGTATGAGTCATCATGTGTGATTTTAGATAATCTTTACGACTCCAACCTTTGCCACAAACAGCACACGTAAAGGGCTTTTCACCACTATGAGTCATCATGTGTGATTGTAGATCACCTTTACGACTCCAACCTTTGCCACAAACAGTACACGTAAAGGGCTTTTCATCTGTATGAGTCATCATGTGTGATTCTAGATGACTTTTACGGTTGCAGCCTTTGCCACAAACTGTACATGTAAAGAGCTTTTCACCCGTATGGGTCCTCATGTGTGCATTTAGATGAGTCGTGTTTACACAGCCTTTACCACACACTGCACAATAATAGGGTTTTTCTCCTGCGTGAGACCTCACGTGATCATTTAGAAAACCTTTAGAACTGCAACCTTTGCCACATACTGTACATGTAAAGGGCTTTTCACCTGTATGAGTCATCATGTGATATTTCAGAGCACCTTTATGTCTGAAACCTTTGTCACAAACTGTACACGTAAAGGGCCTTTCATCTGTATGAATCATCATGTGTGCTTTTAGATAATTACGACTGAATACTTTGCCACAAACTGTGCAAGCATCCTCAGATTCAGAACAGTGTGAAGAGGGGAGCATGTCATTATCGGTTGGTTGTGACGGTACCCAGTGCTCTGTGTAAGCCTGTGTTTTCATGTGTTCAGTCGAGGTACTGGCTAGAGGCTCTGCCTCTGTGTTGTCATCTTCATCTTCTTCTTCACGGTCATCTGTGTCAGATTCAGAACAGCGTGAAGAGAGAGGCTGGTCGATATGTTTGGGTTGTGATGGTACCCAGGACTCTATGTAAGCTTGTGTTTTCATGTGTTCAGCTGAGCTACTGGCTACAGGCTCTGTCTCTGTGTTTTCATCTTCTTCACTTTTCACTGCTAGAAATGTCAACATTGACCCACCAGCCTCTTCTGGTCCTAGTAGCAGCTCCTCTTGTTCCTCTTTAATCTGTGGAGGTTGTGGTTCCTCCTGGACCAGACTGGAGCTCCTCTCCTCTTCAGGGGAAACCTCCTCTTCACACTCAGGGAGGTGCAGGAAGTCTAGGGAGGAGAAACAAAAAAACACAATAATTATATTAGAGATGACGCGATCCGATCTTATGAAGAAAAAAAAAAAGAACTGGGGTCCCAGAGATAGAAATGACTTTAAATGGGGGTCAGTAGCCTAATGCATGTCAAACTGCGGGTCCTTGTAATTAACCTAATCCAAGCCATCCATGAGATACATCTCGAGGAAAGCCATTATTACCATCTGGGCCATCCACAAGAAAAAACAAGATTTGATAAAAAAATACATTTAAGAATTCTTTATTGGTACCTTTTTTCACTTCCGTTGCTAGCCTCCACAGGCCTCGCATTGTAGAAACACCCTACATGGTAACCTGCAGTGCACGTGCACAGTGCATTAGTGGTCTTTCTGCTCAAAAAGTACCATAACGTTTGGGACCTTATAAAAACATTAAACTGAGCTTGCTCTAAGGAAATTAATCGTCTGTGCAAATTGGTACACAGCTAGCCTAGTGAGGCTCGACTACATAGGGCTATCACTTCCGGGTAGGACGCTATATCAACTCTTCCTTCGAGTGCCCTCGAGATCTGTGACACAAGCTGCTTCCACTGGTCTGTTGCTCATTGCCACACAAAGTTCATTCACAGTCAGTCCTGTGTCCCTGCTCAGAACATCTGGAAAAGTGAGAGGTCGTGTTCCTCTTGATGGGCAGGGTAGTCTCCACAGAAGAATATCCAAAATGACCTGGTCTTTTGCTCTGTGGCAGTGTCCAGCAAAGCGGAGTCTTCTTTCTGCCACCACAACTGAGATGGGGGGGGGGGGTGCCTCCATAAATCTGAGCTTTTGTGGGATGGTCCTTCCATGAGAGGTTCTGGACACGCATGAGGAGTCTTGTGTATGTTCCGTCAAGACGATCCCGAAACTCCTTATTCATTGTCCATGTTTCGGCACCATAGAGAAGGATACTTTCCACACAGGCTTTGAACAGGTTGATCTTGGTAGCTCTTGAGATGTCTGACTGCCATATAAGATGTAGCTTATTACAAGCACTCCAGGCCTTTCCTTGTCAGGAAGTCCTTTCTGCTACTGACTACGTACTGTATGATCCAAGATATTTGAAATCTTCAGTTTCTTTGATGTCACTGCCGTCCATGGAGCGGATGGTTGGGTGAACAGAGTCTTCATTCAGAAGCAGGCATTATGTCTTTTATATCAACTAGGCTTGATAGATAGCCTGAGTCTGGGCTTTAAATGAGCTGTAGGCCTACTGTACTTTGAAATGTGTATGAAAGGTGGTATATAAATACAATTGCCTTCCCTACTTAATTGCGTAGCTCAGACAGAGTTAACATGATAGTCTATCAATACATATAATTGTAAATGTCAAAGGACATTGTCTATCTCCAGTGGCTTTATGAATGAACATGCATCAATGCTCATGTCGCCGGAATAAAACATGCACATCTATTACATTTCCATTCAATAATCTCACGATTTAATGTAAATGAAAAGTATTCAACTAAGGTTTCTTTCCATTAATATTAGGGATGCACCGCAATTGAAATCCTTGGCCCAAACCGAATACCGAATATAGGAAACAGTTGGCCGAAAACCGAATATCGAATATCCGAATATGATTAATATTATATATTTTTTTTCCTACCATTGCTGTCATGGCCGTACCTTAAAGCTACCTGATTTATGGCAAAATAAATGGTTATGGCAAAAGTTAACTTAAATATAATCACTATTATGGGTCCATAAAACATTTATTCAGCTCTTTTGAATGCATTCATTGCATACACTATTCGGTGATCTATTTTCTGCCGAATATTTTCTGCGGCCGAATATTCGGTGCATCACTAATTAATATTCATTGTGTAGGCTATATATACTGTAGATATATAATCCTTCATAGGCTGCTACTCATTGTTGACGGACGATGGGTAATGAATTCACTGTTCATTCAGTCCCAGACTGTACAATAACACGTCGACACATTCAGAGATAAGGTGAAATATTTTGGACCTGTGCGTCGTCCATAACTCCTATATCCCATTCTGACCTGAGATCAGATTCATACGAGGTTTCCACTGGACACACACGTACTGGTCTGATTAACCCATTCTGACCCGAGATCAGATTCATAAAAATGTCAGTCGTTCTTCGATTTTTCAGAAATAGCAGACCTACAAGCTCGTGGCGCGCCACTCGGTGGCGCGCTACGAGCTTGTAGGTCTGCTATTTTTCAATAGCTAAAGCATATCATGATGCTAACACCAAAAAGGGTTCCCGTTCAGAATGGGATATGCGTTCGCAATCTATTCGAGCGAGGTTTCCACGGAGCGCCCAAACACCGGTTGAGAAATACACGCCATCATCTATTGGTTATTTTGATCGTTCAGGCGACGTCACAAGCAACGGCCAACGCTCCATCCATAACAAGGACAGTTTTTCGCACAATTATCGCTGTTGCGTCGGTCTCTGCGTGGATGAGGTGTAGACTGACCTGAAGACTGTTTCCACTTCCAGTCAGTCGTTGCAATCGCAGAACAGCGTTGGTCGATTAAAAACAAAACAAAAATAGTCCCTTTTGGCTTGCTGGCTGTAGATTGACACCAGGGGGGCAGTCAGCCAGATATTTCGTGAAGCCTCATTTGAAATCGGTAGTTCATATAATGGCCTGTTGTGGCGCTGGACTGGACCCAAAAAGCCCCATAGCTCCATAGAGGCCCATGTATTTTGGCCCAACTTCACCTAGACTGTATTACCTTAATAAACATGGTCATGAATACTTTCTGCTTCCAGTCACTAGTTTAAAGTCTAATTTCTAATGTCATAATATTCTTTTTGGAAAATTATGGTCCCATTTATTAAAAAAATGACCATAAAGTCGCGCATGTTCTGAGGGGCGTGGCTACCGTTACAGTCTATGATCGGGATTCCCCTCCCACTCGAGTCAAAATAAAAACCAACGGAGAAGAAGGGGGGAAGTCCCGCCTCGTTGTCTGGGCCAGCCAATGGGCCAGCTGGGCCCAAACGGATCTAGAAAGATGGCGACTTACAGTGCATTAGAATGCAAGGGATTTCAGGCTTCATTTTACGTTCATGTTAGACCGGGGGAACGCTTTGTCCATATTTTTTACAGTCTATGATTGACACGTACGTAATTTAACCCATTCTGAACGGGAACCCATTTTGGTGTTGGCATCGTGTTATGCTTTAGCTATTGAAAAATAGCAGATCTACAAGCTCATAGCGCGCCACCGAGTGGCGCGATACAAGCTTGTAGGTCTGCTATTTTTGGAAAAATCGAAGAACAACTGACATTTTTATAGAATCTGATCTCAGGTCAGAATGGGTTAATCAGACCAGTGTGTGTCCAGTGGAAACCTCGTATGAATCCGATCTCAGGTCAGAATGGGTTCATCAGACCACTGTGTGTCCCAGTGGAAACCTCGTATGAATCTGATCTCAGGTCAGAATGGGTTAATCAGACCAGTGTGTGTCCAGTGGAAACCTCGTATGAATCTGATCTCAGGTCAGAATGGGTTAACATTGTGGCAGTGGAACGTACCAAATGGACCCGCTCGTTCAGACAAGATTGCTCGGTTCAATATATTTGACACCTTAATTGCCCGGGGTTATTTTATCCATTAATAAAATGCGCCCCGGCGATTTATAAACACGGAGCACTTTTACCGACGGAACAGGATGTTATCCCGGATGTGGCTGTAGCAGCTAAATGTAGCCAAAAGACTCGCGATCGACAACAACGGGAGGTAAGATTAAATCTAATGCGACTATAGGTAGACGCATTATTGCGCGTTATTAACGTTTTAAGATTGTCGTTGTCGCCGGCTAAACAGGGGGGGGGGGGGGACATTTTCGATGATGTCGTTGCGATGTTGCGCAACATCCGAGGATTGCGCAACAAGCGCTCCGAGGCTGTGGGGCGATGCGACCGGTTTTGATGTCATTAATCTTCGTCGTTTCAATCAATCTCCGTTTCGGGCATCAGAAGTACCCGGATGGAGAACTCTGTCTGAGGCCACTTTTAGTGCCGGAAGTGCATCAAAATAGAAGCTCTGGGGTGTAGGGCTGTCCCCGACTAAGGATTTGTATAGTCGACTGATAGATGAATAAATTTGCTGTTAGTCGACTAATAGTCGACTAAGCAAAATAAAAATAGAGCCTATAGCCAGTAGCTCAACTGAACTCATGGAAACACAAGATTACACAGAGCACTGGGTACCGTCACAATTCCCAAAGAATTGTATATAAAAATACAATATTTACAAAAATATACAAAAATATTGTATTATTCCACTAGGTCTGTGGGGGACATAAACACATTTGAACATTCTGACTGTTCAAATCTTTTTTTTTAACAACTGAGAGGCTTGTCATTAGCCAGATTGAGCACAGCAGGTGAGATTGAGATTCTGGAGTCTATCAGGCCAGCACACTGTGCGATTCAAGTCACAGGCAGTGGCACATTGCCACACAGGCAGACACACTCCAGATGCACATTGGAGATTTGAACAGTCAGAATGTACAAATGTGTTTATGTCCCCCACAGACCTAGTGGAATAATACAATATTTTTGTATATTTTTGTAAATATTGTATTTTTATATACAATTTTTTGGGGCAAAAAAAAATATATATATTTTTTTTTTTGCTCAGTCGACTAAGAGGTGGTCAGTCGACTGAGACCCGTTCCGATCGATTAGTCGACTAATCGAGGTCAGCCCTACTGGGGTGACAGAGTTGTCTGATCACTTTTACTCTGAAAGCCATGAACCGGAAACACTTTCCTAAAAAAGTTGACTTTACAAAGTGACCTCACATCCCCGATGTCTTAATTAAAAAGAAATACGCTCCAAAAAGCGTTCATATTTTGCGGGAGAGAGACGGATGAGGAGCAGAAATGAAGCGCCAGCATATCGATCCATTCATCACCACGGAGGAGAGCGCCCTGGATTAGGAGATACGAGTCATTCTTCCCACCGCGCTAACATGGGAGTCAATGACAAGCTAATAGTTGCACACAGCGTTAGCCTACGGAAAGCGAAAAGCGAAATGCCCAAAAAAAGGAAGATTTCTGAATATTCTTATCTCGCCCCGAGTCACTAGGACGTCCACAGACGTCATAGGCACTAATGTTTCGGAATCCTTATGACGGCCTCATGCGTCGTATGAACTGAAACGCTTAAACTGTAACATATATCATTTATGAGCAGCAACATGAGTTCAGATGTCTTTGAAAAGTTTTCCACCACCATGTTAGCGTCAGCGGTCAGCATGGATGAAGCCAAATCATTCCCGAACAACAGGATAACATCAACGCCGATTGGCTGTCAGGAAGCCATGTGCATGAGCAAACGCCACTTCAATTGGCTTTTCCAGACCGCCAGCTGGCCAATCACAGCGGGGCACCAAAAATAAGTAAAAAGGATTTGGACATACAAGGTATCAGTATCACCACCGGCAGAGACGAACTTATCCAATCCATTTTGTAATAAAAAGAAAAAATATATATATTAAAAAAAAGACAAACACCAGGGTAATCAGAATAAACAGACACTAATTGTGTTCCACTTTATTTAGTCATGTGGATATTGTCAGATTATGTCGACTCATATCGCTTATGTAAAAAAGGTATTCGCTATGATTGACAGATTTTCCCCTGTATGTCCTCATAACTCCAGGTGTGCATTGTGACCCAAGCATTTATTAGTAAAGGTTTTCTTCCACTGTATGAGTGACTATTTAGTTGACTTTTGAGGAGGTTGACACCAACCTCCTCAAACCCACAAAGACCAAACTACGCACCATGGGTGACCGGGCTTTCTGCTCGGTCGCCCCCGATTCCGAACTGTGGAACACTCTCCCCGCCCACCTGAGAGCCCCACAGTCGGTCCTCTCCCCGCCCACCTGAGAGCCCCACAGTCGGTCCTCTCCCCGCCCACCTGAGAGCCCCACAGTCGGTCCTCTCCCCGCCCACCTGAGAGCCCCACAGTCGGTCCTCTCCCCGCCCACCTGAGAGCCCCACAGTCGGTAGACGCTTTTAAGAGAGGACTCAAAACTTTCCTTTTTACCAAAGCATTTTTATAGCCTTGCCCTTATGCTTTAAATGTTCCTGTTCTTTTAGATGTTTTTAATGGTGTGTTGTTTCTTTTGCTTTTATTCTCTGCTGTAGCACTTTGAGATTCTTGCGAATATAAAGTGCGTTATGAATAAAATCCATTATTATTATTATTTTGATACAGCCTTTGCCACATACTGTACAAGTAAAGGGTTTTTCTCTTAATATGTCCTCATAAGTATTTGTAGTTTAGTCTGTTGATTAAAGCTCTTACCACAAACTGTACACAAAGGGCTTTTTATTTAGATGACTTTCTCATCTGTATGAGTCATCATGTGTGATTTTAGATACGCTTTACGACTCAAACCTTTGCCACAAACAGTACATGTAAAGGGCTTTTCATCTGAATGAGCCATCATGTGTGATTTTAGATGACTTTTACGATTGCAGCCTTTGCCACAAACTGTACATGTAAAGGGCTTTTCATCTGAATGAGCCATCATGTGTAATTGTAGTTGACTTTTAAGACTCCATTCTTTGCCACAGACTGTACATTGAAAAGGCTTTTCACCCGTATGAGTCCTCATATGTGTTTTGAGATGAATCCCGTTCAAACAGCCTTTACCACATACTGAACAATAAAAGGGTTTTTCTTCTGTATGTGTCCTAATGTGAGCATTTAGGCAACCTTTAGAACTGAAATCTTTGCCACAAACTGTACATGTAAAGGGCTTTTCACCTGTATGAGTCCTCATGTGGTAATTTAGAACCCACTTAAATCTGAAACCTTTGCCACAAACTGTACACGTAAAGGGCCTTTCATCT